>NC_066517.1:22802539-22860039 GCF_024679095.1 Eriocheir sinensis | reverse complement strand
AAGTTCCCGGTTTTCCCCCTCTCGTACGTGCTTGATTATCTAAATAGGAAGTGATGGCGTGGCCGGGGAAGGCTCGAATTTGACCTCTCTTTTGTCCACTCATCCCGGCCTGCTTTTTTATTTGGAGCAGTGATTAGTGGGATTATTAAAGAATTGTAGTGATTTTCGCAATATTCCCCTCCGTGTTTCTTAATCTAAAAAGGAATTAAGTGATGGCGTAGACTTGAATGTGACCTCTCTTTCTGCTATTCATATTTATTTTCCCTACAGGAGCAGTGATTAGTGGGATTATTAAGCATTACAATGATTTTCCTGGTGTAATTCTTATATTTGATGATTTAAAAGGGAGTTCAAAGGATATTAAGTGAAGGAAGAACCCGAAATTGACCTCTCTTTTGGCCATTAACTTTTAATTTCTTCATCGGATCAGTGACTAGCGGATTTATTAAGAAGTACAGTGATTTTCCTTCAATTCTCCTCATATTTACTGATCTAAAAGGAAATATTAAAAGGATATCAGTGAAGAGAAGGACTGAATTTGATCCCTCTCCGTAACCCACTCATTTCTACTTTCTAGTGATTAACGGAATTACAAGAAAACGATAGTGATTTTTCCGGCATTCTCCTTACATCTGATCATCTGAAAGGGAGTTAAAAGGATAATTAGAAGGGGAAACGAGGGGGCGAGCGGGCGTCATCGGAAGGGTTGGCAGCAGTGGCTTTGTTTACACGCAGGCAGCTGGAGGGTGAGCGCCGCCACCTGTCCCTCTCCCACGCCCGTGTTCCGCCCTCGACTATGCCGCCCGCACCGGGAGCCACGCCAGGTGAGTGCCAGGTGACCCTCAAGGCGCCCATATGACCACCTGACAACCCGTAAAGCAGGGAAATGAGTAATATAGGTGTGGCCTCAACGTCATCCTCCATCCTCCTCACCGTTTCACTTGATTGCCTAACCAGAACTCGGGCACAAAAAAAGGGTGTTGCGTGTGTCTTGCGTCGCTATGGCTGCTTGTGGGGATTGTTTATGTGTTGTTTTGGGTCATGTGGGTTTGTGTGTTGTGTGTGCAGGGGCTGGGTGCTGGCACGTGGGGTAGACTTAGGAAAATATTGACGGGCAGATCCAGAATCAGTCGGCCTTGTGTTGCGCAGTGCAGCTAATGGTGGAGAAGTTAATAATTGCATTATGGATTCTGTTTTGGTCCCTGAATGCAGTGCAGTACCGAATGACTTTGGAAAATAGAAAGGGGGTTGAGTGGGGCAAAGTCCTCCATTAAGGGGGTTGAGGGGGGGCAAAGCATCCCATAAAGGGGGTCGTGGGGAACAAAGACCCTTCATTAAGGCGGTTGAGGGGGGTGAACCCCTCCCATTTGATAGGTTATGTTAGGTTAGTTTAAATTAATTTTGCATGTGGTGTGGACTGGTGGAAAAATGTAGCGCAGGACGGGGCAAGACACTATGCTTGCCATTGATAACGGGTGGGAGCTGGGTGGTGGCAGGTACACCCCAGGCTTTGAAAAGTCATTCATTTAGTAATTTTCAGAAAATAAAATTATTTTGGTATTAAAAAGCATCATATTTTGCCTAGAAATAAACGCTTAGCTATTGTTTCAAAATTTGTAGGCTACCCTTTCCTCAACAATCCCTCGCAATGCTATGTTTCGTGGTTGTGGTGGTGGTAGTCCAGCTGGTGTAGTAGTAGACACATTGTAGATTTTCTTGTCATGTTTTTCTCTCTGGATCAGTTACATGCATTCCTTCTGTAGTTGATGAACATTTTGATATTGTCTTAGAATTACACCCAACTCCCTTTGGTGATTTACACTATATTTTCTGACAGATTTTAATGTGTTAGAGATCATCACTAAGTTTGCGTCAGGAATACGGTTCTCGTATCTAAAACTATAACAACTTATTTAGCAGGGATAGGTTACTATTTTACAATGAGAATACTATTTTAGCAAAAATAGATTTCTATCCCATAGGCCATTTGTTACCCTCCACTATAGTTCTGTTTGTTTAAGAAAACTTGGAGTGGCAACACCTAGGTCCATTGGTAGTCTGCACTGCCATCTTGAATTGGGTGTGACTAGTTTTACCAAATATATAAGGCAAAACTGAAGTCTAGTTTTGCCACTCATATTCTTGTGAACATGTGGATCTGGGGACAGCTTGGGAGGGTAAACTTTGGTAACCCAGATGTTGCACTGGCCCCATGTCCTTGGGTAATGGGTTGTCACCCGCCACAGGCTCAAGGGCCAATGGTACGGATGTGATCATCAGAGCCACATGCAGCTAATGAATAGTAATCATCTCTAGAATAATAACCCATTTCCATGGCACTGTGAGATAAAAGAGACAGCAGTTAAGCTAAGCTTCGCAATAACTTTGTGATCTTCATCAGGGCTTTACTGGGCAACCTTTTAGTCCATTTCATTAATTGTGTTTTCCTTGTGTTAGTAAATTTTCTCTCTGCTTTAGAAAAGATGCCATGTTCATAGTGTGTTTTGGTTTAACTAAGTAGCCTATTCTGAAGGCATAATTAGGGTTGTGTTGGGAATGGATGTGTTAGGCAATACAAATGCCATTTAACTCACTACAGATTTGTTAAAAGTATTCCCTGATAATATATCAGTTTTCCATTGCATGGATTATGAAAATTGCTTCATAATCATATGCAGATTTGTCTCACTGGTCAGCGTGAGCATTACTGAATGATGGAAATGCTGAGGTAATACTAAGCTAAATTTAGTTGCCTGTCAGTCCATGCATAGTGTAGCCTAAGAACATGGCCAAGATGATAAGATTATCTGTTCAGCATCAGATAAGGCAGGCTCATAAAAGTCTTACTGAATCTAGATGTCTGAACTTTTCTTTTGTACGGCTAGTTGTGTCCTGCCACGTAAGGTTGGCAAGATGGGAATCAGTCGTCTCTGCGAACTTATCATGCAGTTGTGTTGGTAGACCTGAGCCACAGTAGATAAGAAAATGCTAAGACATTTTGTGTATTCTCATTCAACTTTGGCAGACTTACCAGTACAACTTAATAGCTGGTACATTTTCCTTTTTATTTATTGTTTTTTTTTGCCAAGTGTTCAATGTCAACAGGTGTGATTTTGAGATAGGTTGACAATATCTGCATAGAGTACATGAGGAAGAAAGGCTGAGAAATGGGGGGGAGGTGTAATGAAGATAAGGAACTGGCATGGGAAAGTACCCTGAGATTATATTGCTACGATTATCATTATATTGGCTCCTGAGCATGATTAGTGTGTGTAAAAAAAAAAAGGAGGCTGTTGGGTACAAATAATACATAAAAGAGTAAAGTTTAAGGGCCATTTTTGCTGTAAAGTTGTATCATGAGTTTTAAAATGAAAATGCATAACTAAGATAGATGAACAAAATTTAAGTTCTGAAATAGGGATCCATACAATGTTTACAGGGGCAGAAGATAGAGTTCATAGGGGATAGGGAAGATGAGGAAGTATGTGGAGGAAGGAACTCAGCACTAGGGTTATAAATAGATGGAGGGAAGAGTTACAAGTGTGTGAGAGGGAGAAATAGTCACCTTTAGTCTTAATCATGGGAGAAAAAGTCTGAGTGATGACCAAAAGTATTGCTGAAAAAATGTGTATATACTTTTTCTCCTTTTTTTTTTATATTGAGAACTTTACTCTTTCGCTCTAAAGTGAGGCTGCCGTGGGTTAAATAGGTGTGTGTAAGCTTTCTTTATCTCCCTGATGGATTTGATTATTCCTGATTAGTTTGACTGTTACGGCTCTGTTCTTAAGGTAGTTTTTTTATATCTTTTACTTATATTTTTTTATGGGTTCAACTTATTTTTCAGACCCATTGGTATTTTTTATATCTATTTCCATATTTTTTAAGGGTCCAACTTATTACTTAGACACACTGGTACTTATTTATATCTATGTATATTCTTAAGGGTCCAACTTTTTATTTAAACACACTGCCTGTATTCTTTTTCTTTATCAATTTTAGTCATAAGAACTTTCCCATTTTTATGATTATTGTGGTGTAAACAGATTGCCCTCTTGTTATGATGATTTCTCTATATGCAGATTGTCCTTATAGTTATTTCTCTCATATATGGTTAAAGAATTGTTGCCGTGATTATTAGTGAGGGACCATCCGCTGGCTTTCCCTCAAACAGACTTTGCGACCTTTCTAATTAAACCCGTAATTACCCCAAAAACTTCTTGTTATCAGGTGGGCAATCATACTCGCACTTATGGAGGAGTTACAGGGAAGATTTCTCCGTCCATGACCGTCATAGGAGCGGTGGGAGAGTGGCGTGGCTTTGCTTTGTTGCTCGTCTGCCGTCTGTTTGTCTTGCAGTGTAGGGATACGTATTGGCTGGGATGTGCACTGAAGGCAGAACGGGGTAGTGAAGTGTGTGGGGTCAGTAGATAAGAGTCAAGTGCTTGGACTGTTATGTGGTGATAAGGCTAAACTGCTTGATGAATTTTAATACTTTAATCTGTAAACGCATAAAAAGGAAAGTATCGTTAGTATATACCATGAGTTTAATAGATAGCAGTGTTGTATTGTTTTAATATTGGGAACAGGAATAGATAAGCACAAGAGTAAGCAGTTAAGTCCTTGAAGGTTAATAGAAAAAGAGAGAAAATACTGTCACATAACACTCGGTAGAAAGGTTGTAGATATCAATATTGGGACGATTATAGAAAATGAGAAAGAAATGATCAAATTACACTCAGTAGAAGGCTTGTAGATATCAGCATTGGGAAAATTAATAGAAAAAGAGAAAAAAACTATCAAATATGACACAGTAGAAAGCTTGTAGATACCGACATGGGGCACAGAGGCATGAAAGTACTACAAACTAGAACTGACAGTCATGCCTTCTCAGATCGATAAAAAAAAGAGGAAAAGTGAACCTAATCCCACTCTGCAGAAACTTGTAATAAGAGACTGAGAGAGAATAGAGGCCCGTGTAGTTCCTGGTGTAACACGATGCCACTCCGCCCCTTGAAGGAATGATGGCACAGAAACAGGAGTGATATGATTGCTGATGTAGCCCTTCGTAAAGTGTCTTAGGGCCACTTTCACAGTCCGACGTGATGTGTTAGTAAGCTTTCAAATCAGTACCAAAGACCTCAAAAATTCCTTGTGTAGTGTTTTCTGTTCATATTGAAGTTAAGAAATTTGAAATGTTAACAGACAGGCTAGGTATTGCAGATGTCGCCCTTCGTAAGGTGTCTTGGGGCCACTTTCACAGTCCGACATGATGTGTTAGTAAGCTTTCAAATCAGTACCAAAGACCTCAAAAATTCCTTGTGTAGTGTTTTCTGTTCATATTGAAGTTAAGAAATTTGAAATGTTAACAGACAGGCTAGGTATTGCTGATGTAGCCCTTTGTAAGGTGTCTTGGGGCCACTTTCACAGTCCGACATGATGAGTTAGTAAGCTTCCATATATTGAAGTTAAGAAATATGAGGACACGATACAGGAAAACTCTTGTGTCTGTGGTCTTGATTAAAAATGATAATGTGAAAATAAAAAAGCATAGATAGATAGATAGTGGGGGCATCTAACCATTAATCCACTATGAGAAGTAGGTAAATTTAATTAGGATAACCAAAGAGAAAGGGACATTTTTTTATACATTTCAGCGTCCAATCACACACATTTAACAAGACTTTCGTAGGAGTTTAGGCCATTTCCAGGGGATAGTTTTATAACCCTGGTGGCAGTTTGACCCTTCTTCTGTACTGTGAACCTAAAATCCCACTCATTAGAACACATTTGACACATTCAGAACACATATGATAAGGCTTTGATAGGAGTTTAGGCCATTTCCAGGGGGTAGTTTTATGACCCTGGTGGGAGTTTGACCTTCCCTCTATACCGTGAACCTAAAATCTCACTCATTAGACCCCATTTGACAAGGCTTTCGTAGGAGTTTAGGGCATTTCCCTGGTAGTGAGCTGACCTGACCTTTCCTCGACCTTTAAACATTAGAACACATTTAAAACACTCATTAGACCACATTTGACAAGGCTTTCGTAGGAGTTTAGGGCATTTCCAGGGGGTAGTTTTATGACCCTGGTGGCAGTTTAACCCTTCTTCTGTACCGTGAACCTAAAATCCCACTCATTAGAACCAGCTTAACCTCCTTTTCGGCCTGTGGAAGTAGACTACGTGAGAGACAGCAGGAAGCATCTGAGAACACCCACCAGAGAGAGAGAGAGACACATACAGACAGACAGAGAGCAGAGCGTAATCCTCCTATTAACATGTGCCATTGTCACGGTGATGCGGCACTTCGTCTGATCCCCTGGAGGCCGCTCAGAGGGGATTACAGGGACGCTAAGAATAGCCTCAGCCCTGCGTCAAGAGGTCCCATTGTCGCCGTGAGGGATGGGGATAGCGGTGATGAAGACGCAGGGGACGATATGTTGATTTTTATTTATTATTTCTTTTTGTGTTCTTATGTGTTATTGGTTGGTTTTCGTGTGTATTTTGTTGTTTTCTTCTTTATTACTTCTATTTCTTTATTGGTTTTGTTATTGTTTACTGTAGTTTGTGCGGTATAGTAATTTGTTTTTTTATTTGATTTTTTATTTTGAGTTTCTTCCAACTAATATTAAATTCAACCGTGATTTTTTATATTCTTGTATCGGTTTTGTTAGAATTTGAGCGTCATAGTAATTTTTTGTTGGCATTTTATTTATAGGAGAAATATTAGGAAGAGTAATTGATCCTTCTTCTACTACTACTACTACTACTACTACTACTACTACTATTCCCGTTTTCTGTTATACGCGGATGCTTGTGTGTTTGTTCAAGGAGACCTGCCTCAACCCGTTTTCGTTGGACAAGGAAGGGATAACTGTTTCCTTTCTCTCTCTCTCTCTCTCTCTCTCTCTCTCTCTCTCTCTCTCTCTCTCTCTCTCTCTCTCTCTCTTTTCATTTGATTATTTTTTTCTTTCCTATTGTGTGTGTGAGTTTTGTCCAGTTTGACGTACACTGATGACGTCATTCGGAGATCCGGAACCTCACGGTGTTTTCAGAAGATAAAAAGTTATCTCTCTCTCTCTCTCTCTCTCTCTCTCTCTCTCTCTCTCTCTCTCTCTCTCTCTAACACGTTTTAAACTATCAATCAATCAAATCATTTATATATATATATTTTTTACCTTTAATTTTCTTCATATTTTTCTCATATTTTCTTTTTTCTTTCTATTTTTTTATTTTCTCACCTTTTATTTTTTGTCTTTTTAAATTTTCTTTTCTCATATCTTCTTTTTTTTTCATTTTATCCTTCTTTTCTCTCTCTCTCTCTCTCTCTCTCTCTCTCTCTCTCTCTCTCTCTCTCTCTCTCTCTCTCTCTCTCTCTCTGAAACACACACACACACACCTGGCGGGGAGAACGAGCGGGCCAGGTGTGTGTATTATTTTAAGCCCCGCACGAGATGGCAAAGACTCGACTCTTCCTATGTTTGTTTGTTTGTTTTTATGTTTGTTTAGCGTCATAAAACACACAGTCGGCATTTAATACCTTCCAAAGTTATTTCATCTATAGGTTTTTTTCTTTTTTTGTTTCCATTTTTTATTTATTTATTATTATTTGTGTTTTTTACTTACTGTTGATTTTCTTTTGTTTTATTTTTTTCAAGCTTTCATTTTTTTTATTTATTATTTATATATTTGTATTTTTAGTTACTGTTGATTTTCTTTTGTTTTCTTTTTTTCAAGTTTCCATTTATTGTTTTTTGAGTTTCATTGTATATATATTTATCTATTTTATTTATTTATTTTTGTATACCATTAAAAAAAAAATTTCCTCACTATGCTTATCTTCCTGTGTTAATCATTCCACTTTTTTTTTTATTATTAGTAACGTTTTTTATTCTAATTTCCTACTATTTATTTCTTCAGATTTCCCCTTTTCTTTTTCTGTAACTCAAGTAAGCCCCCCCCCCCTCTCTCTCTCTCTCTCTCTCTCTCTCTCTCTCTCTCTCTCTCTCTCTCTCTCTCTCTCTCTCTCTCTCTCTCTGTGTGTGTGTGTGTGTTTATCGGTCATTGACAAACACTTCAAGAATGCAAGAAGTGAAGGAGGTAGTGAGGAGAGGAAGAGGAGGAGGAGGAAGAAGAAAGGAGGGAGAGAGGAGGAGGGGGAAAGAGGAGGAGGAGGAAGAGAAAGACACAGATAGCTTAGTGATATAGGGACATCGCCGCAGCCAACACCACACCACCACCACCACCACCATCACCACCACCACCACCACTTCGTCCATTACCTCCACCACCGCTGTCCTCACCTGGTGCTCTCGCTCTCGCTCTTCTCACTTGTATCTTCTTTTAATTGGTCCAAGGTAGGCAGTGAAAGGAAGGTGTTGCTGTTAAGGTAAATAATGAATAAATTGATTTGTAAATGAAGAAAGAAAGATAATTAAATATGTGATAAGTGTTAGTTTCTTCTTCTTCTTCTTCTTATTATTATTATTATTTTTATTATTAGAAGGACTAATTATATGAAGGGTTATTCCTACCTACACTCAGAATACTACACTTCCCTACATTTAACTCCATATACCATTTTCTTCCCCATTATTATTATTATTACTATTATTATTATTATTATTATTATTATCATTATTATTATGAGTGGTGGTGATTATAAGGTTTCCCTCTCGTGGTTAAGGTTCCTCTCTCTCTCTCTCTCTCTCTCTCTCTCTCTCTCTCTCTCTCTCTCTCTCTCTCTCTCTCTCTCTCAACGTTTCTTTTCATTAACTAGGTATATTTGAGCCTGGAAATTCGTGTGTGTGCTATCCAGGGCCCTGTTTGAATATATGTAGTCCTATTCTTTTGTTGACTACGTATATTTGAGTCTGGATATTTGTTTGTCGTTATCAATACACTTGCTGGAATGTCTTAATGATGATGTTCCCTTAATGAGCCATACAGGAATCTAATCTGTATACTCGCAATGCTTTCCTCTTTTCCCCTCTTGGTTATTTCTTGGGGCACGTATGGCTGTCTTGTGTGTATATGTGTAGGTTATTTTTTTTATGGCTGGGTGGCTTATTAGGGAGGAGAAGCATCATAACCTCTCATCTTCCCCGTACAGCATCCCTTCCCTCCCCCTCTCCTTATCTCATCTCTTTCTTTTTCCTCCTTTTTTCATGTGTAGATCTATATATTGCTTCTCTTGACTGGCTGGCTAATTGAGTATATATGAGTGTGTGTGTGTGTGTGTGTGTGTGTATGTGTGACTGGGTTATCTTAGGCATGTTCCGCTTGTCAGCCATCTCCCCTCAGGTGGTGCCGTGTTATCAGTCAACCTTGCAATCAATAGGTACATAGCGTCTTCCTTCTGGTTCATTAATCTGATATGCGTTTTTCTTGTTATTGTGGAGTGGTGGCGCGTAGGTGATAACGCTGGTGTATGGTGGTGACTTATATAGGTGTTGTTGTTGTTGTTGGTGGTGGTGGTGGTTGATTGCTAGCTGTTTTTTTATTTTTTTTATATATATATACACTCCCAAAGTTACCAGATTGTCTTACTCAGCCTCTTATATTTACCGACTTCCGACCCTAAAACTGTCTCGTGGACCCCAATAAGGAGAGTCACTTATAATTATCGTTAAACTAGTTAATTCCTGATGTTTCTTGGCAATAGTTAGGCGTCAGAAACCGGTAAATACTATGCTCTGAGCACGACAATCTGGCAACGGTGCTTGAGTGTGTATTATTTTCTGTAAGTAGTTGTTTGTGTAGTTATTATTAATTGTAGCTGTAGTTATTTTGTTTTGTTTTAGGTGTTCCGTATAGCGCCGGTAGACTATCTTGGGGGTTCTCTCGGATGGCCCCAGCCCGTTAGTAGCGCAGGCGAATTTTATTTATAGTGACTGCCGTGATACATGACTCTTGCTTGGCCATGCTGCCCCCCGGTGCTCCTCTTGACTGAAGTCGCTGAAATTAGGGTTGACTGACGATCCGGGCATCATGTGGGTAATCTTCTGACACTGGAGAAAGTGGAGCGGTGGTGCGTAGGTGATAAGGCTGGTGTATATATGGTGGTTACTTGTAGAGGTGTTGGTGGTGGTGGTGGTGTTGCAGTGCGTATCGGTGGGACTCGAACCTAAGCCTGCACACCGTCTTCTCGCTCGTTAGTATCGTGACTGCGCTCTGTCTAAACAAATGACGATCTGGAGACGAAGAAAGTGAAGATTGAATGTCTCTTCAACGCATTCACCCACTCCCTCCTTCCCTCAACCTAGGCCTGCACGCTGACCACTCCGCCCTTAGTGTCATAACTGCGCACTGTCTGAACAAATGACGAGCTGGGGGCGTAAAAAGTGAAGGTTGAATGTCTGTTACGCATTCATTCACACTCTCACGCCCTTAACTCGTGGGGTATGTGTCGTGTTGGTTCGGTTGGCGCAGCAGGATACGTGTTTGTGTTGGGTTTGCTTCTCTGGGTGTTAGTTTTTGTTTCCACCGTTTTTACCTTATGATGTTGTAATGTTACGACGCCACTCAAGTTCGTCTTAGTGAATGTGATCAATGCCAGACTTACCTGCGTTTGTTTACCTGTTTGTTTTGGGTATATGCTTTTGTTTACTACTTTTTACCTTCTCTTTTCTTCTTCTTCTTCTTCTTATTATTATTATTATTATTATTATTATTATTATTGTTGTTGTTATTCTTCAGTCTCACAATATCTGTCTTTACGAACCTGTTTATTATGCGTATTCTGTCTATTATCTTTTATTAATACCTTTTACCTCTTCCTTCTTCCTCTTCTTCCTCCTCCTGTTCATCCTCCTTTATCATTACGCAACTCACCTCTCTACCCCCCCCTCAATCCTTTCCCCCCCTCTCTCTCTCTCTCTCTCTCTCTCTCTCTCTCTCACTGGCTGGCTTCTTCCCGGTTTAAAAATAATGAAAACGCTACAGGGGCGATCTGAAGGGGGGGGGGGTGAGAAGGGGGGCATGGTAGGGTGGGGGAGAGGGGGGAAGTCGAAGGGGGTACTTAGTATATAAAAAGGCTTTCTCTGCCTCCTTGTTTTCTTCTTCTTCTTCTTCTTCTTCCTCTTCGGTAGTTTTCCCTAACCAACAGGAACGTGATCAGGGTGGAGGAGGGAGGGGGAGAGGAGGAGGGAGGAGGAGGAGGAGGGAGGAGTATCATCATCATCATTACCTCATCTTCCCCTCACGCCATCCACTTCCCTTCCCCCTCTCTCTCTCTCTCTCTCTCTCTCCACCCCTTCCCTCCCCTCTCTCCCTCTCTCCTTTCCCCTCTCTATCCATTCTTCAGCCTCTTCCCCTCCTCACCTCATCCTCTCTCCCTCTTCTCCCTTCTCCCTTTATCCATTCTTCAACCTCTCCCCTTCTTTTTCTCCTCTCTCCCTTTCCCCTCTTTATCCATTCTTCAGCCTCTTCTCCTCGCTCCATCCTCTCTCCCTCTTCTCCCTTCTCCCTTTATCCATTCTTCAGCCTCTCTACTTCTTTTTCTCCTCTCTCCCTTTCCCCTCTTTATCTTTTCTTCATTTTTCTCTATCACTTCCTCCTCCCTCCTCTCTTCTTCTGTTCCTCCTCTCTCATCTCTATCCATCCCTCAACCCTCTTCTTACTCTCTCTCTCTCTCTCTCTCTCTCTCTCTCTCTCTCTCTCTCTCTCTCTCTCTCCTCCTTCTATTCCTCCTCTTTCATCTCTATCTATCTTTCAACCCCCTTCTTGCCCTCTCCTCTTCCTTTCCTCTCTATCCAGCTCACAACCCATCTCTCCCTCTCTCTCTCCCTCTCCCTCTCACCAGGAAACATCACATTAGTACATATTGAGCTTGGTTTTAACATTTGCTCTCGTAACACCTATCCTCTCGCTCACACCTTGGCACACACACACACACACACATACACGATTATTACAGTCATCATTTCCTCGTTCAGTCAAAGGTTTCCAGACTCGTGATAAAGAAAGAAAAAAAGAAAGTGAAGGAGAATAACGGGAATGAATATAACGTCTCTCTCTCTCTCTCTCTCTCTCTCTCTCTCTCTCTCTCTCTCTCTCTCTCTCTCTCGACGTGTTTCCATTGAGAGGGAGAGAGGTATATGATCTTGAAGCGTATCCAGTTTACTCCAGTATTATTGTTACTACTTCCGTTATTATTATTATTATTATTATTATTATTATTATTATTATTATTGTTGTTGCTACTGTTCCCATTGTTGCGGTCACCCTCTCATCTATTCGTTTTCATCATCAGTATCATCAAACATCATCAGTAGTAGTAGTAGTAGTAGTAGTAATAGTAATAATAATAGTAATAATAGTAGTAGTAGTAGTAGTAGTAATAATAGTAGTAGTAGTAGTAGTAGTAGTAGTAGTAGTAGTAATAATAGTAGTAGTAGTAGTAGTAGGAGGAGGAGGAGGAGGTAAAATTGTGGGCACCCTCATCATACTATTAATTTGTACATGAGCTGAGTGCATTCGTCCTTGTGTGTGTGTGTGTGCGTGTGTGTGTGTTAGAGAAAAAGAAAATGGGGAAGTAAAGAAAGAAAAAAAGTTACATAAAAAGAAAGAAGATGGAGAAAAGAAGAAAGCAAGCAAGACTGAAAAGAAAGGAAACAAAGTACACGGATGAAAAAAAATAAAGGAGAGAGAGAGAGAGAGATGTATGAAATAAGATATAGATAAAGATAAATAAAGAGGGGAATTGTTGGACAGAATAAAGAAAGATCGAAAGACAAAAAAGAGAAGAAGAATGAAAATGGAGAAAGAGGAAAACTATAAATGAGAGAGAGAGAGAGAGAGAGAGAGAGAGAGACACACACACACTAGTAAATTCATCGGAGTGAGGGTCACAGATCACAACACGTCACTATACACAACACACAGCCCGGTGACGCTCCCCCTCCCCCTCCCCCACCATGCCTGCAGTGATACCAACCCCACCTATCTTACCCTTGCCTTCCCAATCTCTTAACCGTATACTCTACCGAAAAACCTAATACTGCCCACTGAGATTGATGCTTCTGTCTTTCTTTGTCTTTCTTTTCTCTTTCTTTCTTTCTCCTTATCCGGTTATCGTGTATCTTAATTTTTTTTTAGTTGGTAGATTTTTTTTTCATCCTTTCAATATTTCCTTTCTTTCTTTCTCTGTATATACTTATCATTCCCAGTTGTAATATTAGCATTTGCAGTATCATCATCATCAGTAGTAGTAGTAGTAGTAGTAGTAGTAGTAGTAGTAGTAGTTATGTATACAATTACCTGTTTCGTATCAAAATGGTCAAAACTTTCCTTCACTTTCTTTTGATTCTCACTTTCCCTCTCATTTTCCTCCTCCTCCTCTCTCTTCACCTTCTTTCACTTTTCCTCCCCTCTGCCGTCCATTCCCTCACTTTCAAATGGAGAGAAAACGGGAACTCGGATATTTGCATGTTATATTTATTTATTTACTTATTTATTTTTGAGGAGTAGACGTAACAGCAGTAGTAGTAGTAAGCAGGTTAGACAGCAAATAATGGGGTGACAGGAAGTAGAGGTGCAGGGTGCAGGGGGAGAACGATTACGAGAGATGGAACATACGGGTGGGATGGTAATTGAGGTGTTAGTAACCCCCCTCCCTCTTCTTACGTAAGGGTGTTCACGTGGAAGGGGGGAGGGAAGGGGGACACGTGATGGAGGGGGAAGGGATGCGTAATAGTGTGGAAAGGTGAGGAAGGGAGGAAGAAAATAAGTGATATGAAAGATGTGTGTTATGGAGAGAGAGAGAGAGAGAGAGAGAGAGAGAGAGAGAGAGAGTAAATAGATAAATGAATGTATTAGTAAACGAAAAATGCGTTAAGGGAGTGTAAGGAGTAAAGGAAATGACAGAGAGAGAGAGAGAGAGAGAGAGAGTAAATAGATTAATGAATGTGTTAGTAAACGAAATATGCATGATTGGGAGTGTAAGGAGTGAAGGAAATGACATAATGAAGAGAGAGAGAGAGAGAGAGAGAGAGAGAGAGAGAGAGAGAGAGAGAGCAGGAAGAGGAAGGCCTATAATGACAATGGTTCACTAAGTTTTATGACCCTAATGTATTCCCTTTCAAAGTTCAACAGTTCCAAGTCAGCTTAAAAACAATTTCCCTTCTGCAGTATTACCAACCCGCAAGTAGAGACCTTTCACCTTTGCTATTTATTTTAGAGTGACGAGTTGATGGCTAGGAGCTGAGAGATGAATTCCTTTTAATCCTTTTCGTAGTTTTCATTTTTATTTTTAGTTTTATTTTACTTGATTAAGATTTTTTTACCCCCTTTTCTTTGTTTTCTTCCTTTCGGTGTTTCTTTTTTTCTGTCTTTCTTTTTATCTTTCTTTCTCTTCCTTTTTTTTATTTTTTTTTATTTTTTTTTTTTTTTTACTTGAGATTTTTTTATCCTCTTCTTTGTTTCCTTCCCTTCGATGTTTTTTTTTTTTTTTTGTCTTTATTTCTTTCTCTTTCTTTCTCTTCCTATCCTTTCTTTTCCCTTATACTGTTTTCGTATTTCTTTATTTTTAGTTGGTAGATTTCTTTCTTATTTCTTTTCTTTTTTAATTCTTTCAATATTTCCTCTTTTTTTCGTTCTTTCTCTGTGTTTATACTTATCATTTCCAGTTACGAGACACATCGCGAACCTGTTCAATTATTATTATTATTAGTAGTAGTAGTAGTAGTAGTATTTTTATTAGTATTATTATTATATTTTTTCTTAACTACGCTTCCCCGGTGCTCTTTAAACCGGTTCCGACATGTACCTACCTACCCCAGTTTTGATGTTCGAGCACTTTTATTTTTTTAAGAACACCTGGGACCTGATACGCTGCGTGTGTGTGTGTGTGTGTGTGTGTGCTGACCAGACAAAACACAAACACACACACACACACATTTGGTCGTCCTTGAAGTCTTAAGTTAGCTAGATAGTGAGAGGGAGGGGAGGGGATGAGGGGGGGAGGGGAAGGGAAGGGGGTGAGGGGAAGATGAGGGGTAGGGGGGCGGGGCGACCTCTCATCAATCAATCATTCTTCATATAATTTTGACGGGAACACCCCACCTCATACTGTCCCCTCATACTCTAACCTCATATCCTAACGTCATACTCTCCCTTCATACCCTCACCTCATACTCTAACCTCATACTCTCCCCTCATACCCTCCCCTCATATTCTCCCCTCATATCCTAACCTCATACTCTCCCCTTATATCCTCTTCTTGTCTACCTCATACCCAAACCTTCATACTGATACCCATTCTCTCTCCCCTCATACCCTCCCTTTCTACTTTCTCTTCTAATTGTCTCCCTCATACCCAAACCCTAATACTGATACCCATTCTCCTATATTCCTCCTCTCATTCTTTCTTTCTCTTATAATTTTCCTTTTATATTCTTTCTCTTATACTTTCCCCCTTATGTTCTTTTCCTTATACTCTTTCCCTTTTTCCTTATTCCTTATACTCGTTCTCCTCTACTTCTTATTTTTTTCCTTATTTTCTTTTCCCACTCTTTATTTTAACCTCTTCTCATAGCCTCTTTTATACCCCTCCCCTTACCCATTCCATCTACACACACACACACACACATACACACACACACTCCCTCTCTCTCTCTCTCTCTCTCTCTCTCTCTCTCTCTCTCTCTCTCTCTCCCTTCCCTCCATCTCTTCCTCTCTCTCTCCCTCATATTGTCTTATAACTAGAAATGGAGTGAATAAATGTTGCTATTGAGAGAGAGTTTAATATAGTTGGACTCTCTTTCCCACTCATTTTCCACCTCCTCCTCCTCCTCTCCCTTCACCTTCTTCCACCTTTCCTTTCTTACTTTTCCTCTGCCGTCCATCACTTCACTTTCACCCACTTTTTCTTTCTAATTATCTCTTAAATTGCTTTTCTTTTTCATTTCCATTTTCATATCTTCAGTATCATCTCATTTTCTTAATCACTTTGAAGTTCTCCCATTTCCGCCTCCAATATGATTTCTCCCATTTTCTGTATTCATTCGATTTTATTTCCATACTACATCAATATTATTTCCATGTTAGAGATTGTTAGATGCAGTAATAGTAATAGTTTCCTGCAGTAAGACAAGAACCAAAGTATTACACCTATCGGAAGACTCACCTTAGTCAATATTATTTCCATACTAGAGATTGTTAGATGTAGTAATAGTAATAGTTTCCTTCAGTAAGACAAGAGCCAAAGTATTACACCTATCGGAAGACTCACCTTAGTCAATATTATTTCCATACTAGAGATTGTTAGATGTAGTAATAGTAATAGTTTCCTTCAGTAAGACAAGAACCAAAGTATTACACCCATCGTAAGACTCACCTTAGTCAATATTATTTCCATGTTAGAGATTGTTAGATGCAGTAATAGTAATAGTTTCCTGCAGTAAGACAAGAACCAAAGTATTACACCTATCGGAAGATTCACCTTAGTCAATATTTTTCCATATTAGAGATTGTTAGATGTAGTAATAGTAATTATTTCCCTCAGTAAGCCAAGAAGCAAAGTATTACACCCATCGTAAGACTCGCCTTTAGTGCGGCTGTAAGGTGCCGTGTCAGGAATAACCGGGAGTAGGCTTATTTAATTATACTTTTTTTCTGTCTTTTTTTTACATGTATAGCAAATAACAAAAAAATAACAATAAATAACAAAAAAGCAGCCAGCTAACCCCCTCCTTCCCCTCGGGGCCTCTCCTACCCTGGTCTTCCCCTCAGCCAGCAGGCAGCGGGCGTGATGGGTGGGAAGAAGCACAAACAGCACCCAGCCGCCACTGAGAGCGCCCCCGGCCAGCCCCCCACCACCCCCTCACCCCCCAGCAGCGGCGGGAGGAGGAGGCGGGGTAGGAGGCGAAACCAGAAGGAGGAAGAGGAGGAGGGGATCGTCAGAGGAGGAGGAAAAGGAGGAGGGGGGAGGGACCTTCGCCTTCGTTCCGGCAAGATGGTTCCCCACACTTCCGAGGACGATGAGGAGGACGTCTTCGAGTTGACCGAGTTGGACACACAGGAGTTGATCAGACCGAAGAAGGTAAGGGGAGGTTGTGGTAGACAGTAGTAGTTGTAGTAGTAGTGGTAGTAGCAGTGATGGTCGTTGTGGTAAGGTTAGTAGTGATGGTGGAGGTTGTAATATTCAATTCTTTTTCCTCATCTTTTTCCTTCTACTCCTCCTTCCTCCTCCTCCTCCTCCTCGTGGTATTAGTTTTGTTCTTTATCTTCCTCCTTTTCCTCCTCCTCCTTCCTCCTCCTCCTCGTGGTATTAGTTTTGCTCTTTATCTTCCTCCTTTTCCTCCTCCTTCCTTCTCCTCCTCGTGGTATCAGTCCTGTACTTTTTCTCCCTCCCTTTCCTTCTTCCTTTTCCTCCTCGTGATGTTATTCCTCTTCTTTTTCCCTCTCCATTTCCTCCTCCTCCTCCTTTCTCCTCGTGGTATCAATCCTCTTCTCTCTCCCCCTCCTTTTCCTTCTCCTCCTCCTCCTCCCTGTTTAGTTAATATTAATGTCTAAAGGATAGAGATCAGCAACATTGAAAGCTGTGAGGGAAAGGAAAGTGTGAATGGAAAACAGAAGAAAAATGTTAATAAGAGAAAGGAAAATGAAGTAAAAATGTTTGACCTGAATATTAAAACAAAGATGTAGTTGTTGTTGTTGTTGTTGTTGTTCTTTTCCTTCATTATCTTCCCGTCCCCTGTCATTCCATTATTTCCCTTTGTTGTTTTCCTTCATTTTTTTCCCTCTTTCTCACTCCATTACGACTCATTGTCCCCTCTCTCTCTCTCTCTCTCTCTCTCTCTCTCTCTCTCTCTCCTACCCTTTGCTTTAATTTTTTTCCTTTTTTAATGGTGCTAATGTGTGTGGGGGGGGTGAGGGGAAGGGGGAGTGGGAGAGAGGAGGGGAAAAAGAAGTGTGGGAGGGGAGCTACAGGTTCTAGAGAAGGGGAAGGAGGAGGGGAGGAACTGGTTTGGGGGGAAGGTAGTACAAGGCCTCAAAAAAGTATCTACGTCCCCTTCCCCTTCTTCCCCAACTCCCCTTTTCCCCCTTCCCCTTATTCTGATCCCTTACGTCACAATCATATATAGACACAGGGGGGAATTTTTGCTGTGGTAGAACTTGATTTAAACCCTCATTCCTAAACATATCAACACAATCCTATATGCCTGTTTGAATAGCCTCTCGTAGAAGTTGCTATTAGGATATCCATGGCCTGTTTTGGGATCCTGGTGATAGTTTGACACGTTTTCTGCGCTTAGAACAGGAAAAATCGCTCTTGAATACGCAGTTAATATTCCCTGTGGCCTTGGAAAATAATTGCATCTTGTAGAACTGCTGGGATTTTCTTCGACTCTTGTGATCCTCTGGTGAGTTTTATACGGCATCTGCGCCATGAACGGGGGGAAGAAGAAAAAAAATCACCCATAAATACCCAGTTAGTTTTCTCTGTTGCCTTGAAAATATTAGTAGCTGTTTAAAAAGCCTCTCTTAGAAGGTGTTGTTGGTATTTCCATGTCCTGTTTTGCGAGCCTGGTGATAATTTGACACGACTTCTGCACCTGAACGGGGGAAAAAAAAATCACCCATAAATACCCGATCAGTCTTCTCTGTCGCCTTGAAATTAGTTGTATCTGTTTAAAAAGCCTCTCTTAGAAGTTGTTGTTTGTATTTCCATGTCCTGTTTTGCGAGCCTGGTGATAATTTGACACGACTTCTGCACCTGAAGGGGGGGAAAAAAATCACCCATAAATACCCGATCAGTCTTCTCTGTCGCCTTGAAATTAGTTGTATCTGTTTAAAAAGCCTCTCTTAGAAGCATGGGCGTCCGCAGGGGGGGGCAAGGGGGGGCATTTGCCCCCCCCTGGAAAATAAAAAAAATTGAAAAAATTACATGGAAAATACAAAATGAATAAAAGAACATAAACATTTCTCACCAGTTCATTCAGTTAAAGTAGATTACTACTCTCGGAACACAAATTGAAAATTTTGAAAAAAATTACTTGGAAAATGCAAAATGAATAAAAAAACATAGATTACTCAACAGTTCATTCAGCTAGGCCAGGTTATTACTCTCGGAACAGGAACTGGAGCCGTCGAGGATCTCTTCCGAACTTGTCAATGACCCTGTTCATTAGCTCGGTCTTCTGGCTGTTCACTTTGTCGTTTTGTTAATGAAATAAAATGAAAGAACAGACTCTGTTACTTCTATGTCGATGCCTGTTTGTATCAGACATGCCTGAGCTCTGAACATCTCCCAGTCTGATTGGTTCATGTAGAGTTAATTCTTAATTGATAGAATAATGTAGTTGTAAAATAATTTTTCCGAAATATTTGTTTTTCTTCAATTTTCTCTACCGGAGAAAATGTAACTGAGCTACTCTGTCAGATGAAAAAGTGCCACCATTTTGCATCTAAGCTCTTTCCTGGGAGCAAAATTTTTTCCAACGGGGAGGGGGACACCCCATCCCCTCAGACCCCTCCCCCAGGACAGCAATCTCAGGAGTCAGGACAACATTGCCCCCCCCCTGCATTTTTTTCTGCGGACGCCCATGCTTAGAAGGTGTTGTTGGTATTTCCATGTCCTGTTTTGCGAGTATTAATAGTATGACGCTTTCTGCACGGGCTCACCACGGCTGCGCGCTGACCAATCGGCCACCGCGCCCAACGATGTTCTTTTTGGCGGCGTCTGGAAACTTGCTTGGCCACATGTGACACAGGGTTGCTTTCACAGTCGTTTTGTTTGTTTTGATCGTTACCAATGGCTGTTATCGCCGCTATAGTATTTCCATGTAAAACTGGGCTATGGGGTAGTGGCGGCTGCGGGGTTAGCCTAGCCCCGCACCTTACCACACACACTCAACACCTCTTGCTTCCTGTACAGCCGCCACCACCCCATCGGTCAGTTTCACGTGGAAAACTATAGCGTCGATCAGTGCCATTGGTAACGATCAAAGCAAACAAAACGATTGTGAAAGCGGCCCTTAATTAATGCAGTAAATCAGCTATCATGTGTTGCCAATGCAGAGGGTTTCTTTATTTATCGTTTATTTCTTCCTTCTTTCCTTCCTTCCTCCTTTCACGCCCTCCTTTGCCTTACTTCTTCCACTCCCTCCCTCCCTCATTCCTTCCTTCCTTCCTTCACTCCCTCCTTAGCTTTCTTCTTCCTTTACTCCCTCCTTTTCCTTCTCCTTCCACTCCCTTCTTCCTTCCTTCCTTCCTTCCTTCACTCCCTCCAAAGCTTTCTTCTTCCTTCCACTCCTTCGTTTTCCTTCTCCTTCCACTCCCTTCTTCCTTCCTTCCTTCCTTCCTTCACTCCCTTCTTAGCTGTCTTTCTTTTGCCTTCCACTCCCTCGTTTTCCTTCTCCTTCCACTCCCGCTTTCCTTCCTTCCTTCACTCCCTCCTAACCTTCCTTTCTTCTTCCACTCTCTCCTTTTTTTCCTCCTTCCACTCCTTCCTTTCCTTCCTTCCTCCCCCTCCCTTCCTCCCTCCTTACACTCCTTTCCTTCCTTCCTCCCTCCCTCCTATCCTTCCTTAACCCTTCTACCCCTTCCTTTCCTCCTTCCTTCCTCCTTACTCCCTCATTTACTTCCTTCCTTCGACTCCTTCCCACCTTCCCTCCCACTTTAATTCTTTCTTCTCCCTCCCTCTTCCTTACTTTCCTTCATTCTTCCTTCCTTCCTTCACCGGTTTCTTTACTCCCTACTCCTCTGCTTCCCATTCTCCCCTTCCTTTTCTCCACTCCCTTCTCCTTGCTCCAGTATCCCTCCTCATTCTTCTCCTCTTCCTCTTCCTCTTACGCTTTCCCATACTCACATGCAAGGTCATACCCCCCTCTCTTCCTCCTCTTCCTCTTCCTCTTCCTCTTCCTCCTCCTCGCCTCACTATATCACTCACACTGTTTTGAAGCATTCACCACCTCCATCACCACCTGGATGCTCTCCCCTCCCCCCCACCCTCTCTCTCTCTCTCTCTCTCTCTCTCTCTCTCTCTCTCTCTCGGACACTCCCTTCACCCCCCTTCCTCCCTCACCCCTCCTCCTCTCTCCTCCCCTTGTTCTCCCTCTCAGTCCTCTTCCGCCTCTTCCTCCTCCTCTTCCTTCTCTACCTATTCTCTTTCTCTCCCCTCCCTTTGTTGTACCCTAGTTCTAGTTTTTCCTTCTCTTCCTCCTTTATCATATTCTGTCCTATTTTCCTTCTTTACTCCACTTTTGTATTGCTTTTTTACCACTTCTCTTTGATATTTTCTCCCTCTTTCTCTCTATCTTTTTTCGTTTTCCTTTTTTTCTCCTCCATTTTATCTTGTTTTCCTCTATCTTTGGCATCTTTGCGCTCTCTCTCTCTCTCTCTCTCTCTCTCTCTCTCTCTCTCTCTCTCTCTCTCTCTCTCTCATGTAATTATCTCACTCCGTTACCTTGCCATTCCACTTCTTCAGTTATTTTCTTTTTTGTTTCTTGTTTTCTCTCCTCCACCTCCTCCTCCCCCCCTCTCCTTTTATGTATGCAATTAACAGCTTTGCCTTAATTGATATATGCACATACTATTAACACACACACACACACCACTTCGTGGCGCAATTAACTGGTAGAGCGCTGTTTGGCTTCACGGTCTGAGAGGGCGACGGTTCGAGCCCGCTCAGGCCGGATTCTTTCTGGCGACAAGGAGAGGTTACTGTCCCGCCTTGAACAAGGGGGATGGGGTGTGTGAGGCCCCGGCAGTACCCAGAGATCGACTTAATTAATGAGCATTTGCTTTGTCGGGAAGGTACCTGCTGGCGATTATCAGGCCGTGGTGAATTACACACACACACATTCAAACTTTTTTTTCTAATATATGCGTCTGGTGAACCTTTGAACCGGCGGAAGGTGGATTAGACTGCTAGAAAGCAAATCTGAGCAGGAAAACACCAGTGAGAGAGTGTGTTATTATGCACCTGAAAGGTGACCTGCGAATCCTACATCCAGAGCCAGATCCAGAGAGAGAGAGAGAGAGAGAGAGAGAGAGAGAGAGAAGAGAAGACAGTATAGACAAGAAAAGAAAGGATTAAGCAAAAAGAAAACAGAAAAGAGATTATATAAGAAAACGAGAGAGCGAGAGAGAGAATATATATAACAAAAGAGATTATACAATAGGAAAAGAAATTAAAAAGAAAAAGAGAAGATAGATTATGCAAAAGAAAAACAAAAAGAGAGAGAGAGAGAGAGAAAAAAAAAAGACAGACTATATATGTACAAAAGAACAAAACAATGCACTGCAGGCTGGGGACTTTACCTGAGCGAGGGGGAGAAGTTGTTCTCTTGCAACAGATCCTGATCACTTGGTCTGCTGCCCCAACCTGCTGAAGGATATGCCTCGTTACGCCCTTAACAGCTGCTGCTCCTACGACAGTCTACAAGTAACACAACAACCTTCCTCTCTCTCTCTCGCTGCCTAGCTTTGTACAGAACAGATTTTTGAGCTATGTAATTCCTTCCAGACTCCCCCCCCCCCCCTATTCTTTTTTCCTTCCCCTTCCTCTTCCTCAGTTTTTGGTTCATCCTCTCTTTGTTTAACTTTGTACTGGGCAAACTTTGAGCTATATAACTCTTCCAGATTCTCCTTTTTTTTCCTTCTTCCACCAGACTCACCCCCTCCCCCCCCCCCATTCTTTTTTCCTTCCCCCTCCTCTTCCTCTGTTTCTTTTTCTCTTCATTCGCTGGTTTAATTTGGTTCATCCTCTCTCTGTTTAACTTTGTACTGGGCAAACTTTGAGCTATATAACTTCCAGATCCTCCTTTCTTTTTTCCTTCTTCCACATTCTCCTCCTCCTCTGGTTTTCTCTTCTTCCTCTCTATAAGTAACCCAATATCCAACTCCCTTTCCTCTCTCTCTGCCTTGCTTTATACAGGGCAGACTTTGAGCTATGTAATGCCTTTGCTGCCCCTTTTATTTTTTCCTTCTCCCTCTCCTCCTCTATTTTCCTCTTTTTTCCTTTCTATAAGTAACCCAATATCCAACTCCCCTTCTTCTCTCTCTCTCTCTCTGCCTCGGTTTATACAAGGCAAACTTTTGATCTATGTAACTCTTCCAGACCCTCTTTCTCCTCCATCCCTGCTTCCCTTCCTCTTTTTCCCTGTAAGTAACCTAACACCCTTCCTCTCACTGTACAGGGCAGATTTTTGAGCTATGTAATTCCTTCCAGACCCTCCTTTCTTTTTTCCTTCTCCCCCTCCTCCTTCCCTGCTTCCCTTCTTCTTTTCCCTATAAGTTACCCAACACCCTTCCTCTCACTGCCTAGGTTTTTGTACAGGGCAGATTTTTGAGCTATGTAATTCCTTCCAGACTCTCCTCTCTTGTTTCCTTCTTCCCCTCCTCCTCCTCCTTTCCTTCCTCTCTTTCCCTATAAGTTACCCAACATCCTTCCTCTCACTGCCTAGGTTTTTGTACAGGGCAGATTTTTGAGCTATGTAATTCCTTCCAGAGACCTCCTTTCATTCTTACATTCCATATCCTCTTCCTTCTCTGTTTTCCTCTTCTTCATCCAGTGGTCTAATTGGTTCATCCTCTCCTGCTCTGTTCAGCCCAGACCTTCATCCATATAATGTCTTTCATACCCCTGTTTTCTTTTTTCCATCTCCTTCTCCTCCTCCTCTTCAGTGTTTTCCCTCTTCTTCATGTGTTGTAATTTGGTTCCTCCTTTCTCTGCTTAGCTTTGAACAGGGAAATTTTTTGGATTTATTTATACCTCCTTCCAGACCCCCCTCCCCCCTTTTTTCTTTTTTTCTTCCACATCCTCAGCCTCCTCCTCCTTGTTCTCTGTTTTCTTTTTCTTCCTACTTTGGTCTATTTTGGTTCCTGTTTTCTGATTCACGCCGGTAACTGTAAAGCATCATTAAGTCGGGCAGCTCCGGTTCTTTTTGTTGTCCCTCCAAAAAGTCGCGTGAATCATGAATGATCTTAAGTTCGGGGGCAAGAAAGCTGATTGCTCAATGTGGGGTTTATTGGCGGCAAAAAATGCTGGACTGGCAACTCCTGCAGGACCTTGGGAGTTGGACAGGGAGACTTGAAAATGGTTGGAGCCAGTGGGGGAGAGCAGTTGTGGAGAGTGCAGAGGCAGTGTGCAGGTGTGAGTGCTGCTGGTGTGTGTGTCCAGCCCGTGCCCAGCCAGTGACCCAACAAGCCATCCCTCACCCCATCCAGGCCACGCTCCGTCACAGCCTGTCTCCACACTCCCTTGGCCCATCCCTTCCCTTCATCCTTTCCTGGGACTGCAGTTCATCGCCCCAAGACAGAATTTATGGAAGTACTCTCTCTCCATCCTGCTGCTTCAGTCCACAGAGGCAGAACGCTTGTGAGTGGGCATGAAGTAAGGGCCGTTAGCAGCCCCCTGCACAGCCCCCACCGCTGGCTGCTGAGGTAGCATTCAGTGCACTCACAGACTTTAGGAAAACTCTCCCCTGTGCCGCCCCCTGAAGAAGCCTCATTGTCACCCGGTGGTCAAGATGGTGCTGGCCGACGAAAACTGTCCGGAGAAGAGGATGGAGGCTGGGGAGGACACCGAGCCCATGGTGGCCAAGGAACCCAAGGCTGAGGTGGCCAAGGTGAAGGCCGAGGAGCTGGAGGTCATCGTGGAGGACCCAACCAGCGCCACGCCGACCGTCAAGACCAAAGTTAGGATTAAGGTACTGGCCGGCCTGCTCTGCCCCTTGTCCTCCTTTGGTGTTGCCCTCAGTGACTAGCCCTATGGGGACAGGATGCTACATTATTATTCTTTCCTACACCTCAACTACAAGCCATTTGGTGGGTCAGCACTTCCTCACTAGTTTACTTGAGCAGGTTTGTGAAAAGGAGCGGTCCGTTATGACTCTCTTAGATAGTGTTCAGAATAGTTTTTTACAGAATAGTTTAGTTAAATGCAGTAGGTTTGTGCCTCCCTTAGATACAGTACAGAATAGTTTTTACAGAACAGTTTAGTCAAGTACAGTAGGTTTGTGAAGAGGAGCACTCCATTATGACTCTTAGATACAGTACAGAATAGTTTTACAGAATATTTTTTTTGCAGAATAGTTTAGTTAAATATACAGTAGGTTTGTGAAAAGGAGCAGTCTAGAATAGTTTTGTAGAATAGATTTTAGAGAATAGTTTATACAGAATAGTTTTTTACAGAATAGTTTAGTTAAATACAGTAGATTTGTGAAAAGGATTAGTTCAGAATAGTTTTGTAGAATAGTTTTTACAGAATAGTTTAGTTAAATACAGTAGATTTGTGAAACGGATCAGTTCAGAATAGTTTTGTAGAATAGTTTTTACAGAATAGTTTAGTTAAATACAGTAGATTTGTGAAAAGGTGCAGTTCAGAATAGTTTTGTAGAATAATTTTTACAGAATAGTTTAGTTAATACAGTAGGTTTGTGAAGAGGAGCAGTCTAGAATAGTTTTTACAGAATAGTTTAGTTAAATACAGTAGATTTGTGAAAAGGATCAATTCAGAATAGTTTTGTAGAATAGTTTTTTACAGAATAGTTTAGTTATATACAACACAGAACAGTAAATAGTTCTTCCTCAGTTTTTATTCTCAGCCAAGCGAGGAACATTGGAACACATTTTGCTTTAGTGAGCGTCTGAACCGTGATGAAAGTTTTGTTGGTTAGAGAGAGAATGTGACTTGCGTGAATCCTGGTGCAGTGTCCTGTTTAGGGCGGCAAAAACAGGTCGCCATAAAAAGTAGTGCAGACTCACCCATCTTGCTCTTTCCCACCAAGCCAGACAAAGTGGGAGGAGGAGGAAAGGGAGGGAGGCGACAGAGAGAGAGAGAGGTGGAGGTGGCCAAGAGAGAGAGAGAGAGAGAGAGAGACTGAAAACACCACATCGTCCAAACTTGAAATACGGAAACAGTAAAGGAAAACAGTTAGCCATTCACTCATAACACAAACGACATTTAACACACACACACACACACACACACACACACACACACACACACACACACACACACACAGGAGGAAGGAGGGAAGGGAGGGAGGGCAAGAGAGAGAGAGAGAGAGGGAGAGGTGGCCAAGAGAGAGAGAGAGAGAGAGAGAGAGAGAGAGAGAGAGAGAGAAAGACTGAAAACACCACATCATCCAAACTTGGAATACGGAAACAGTAAAGGAAAACAGTTAACTATTCACTCATAACACAAATGACATTTAACACACACACACACACACACACACACACACACACACACACACACACACACACAGGAGGAAGGAGGGAAGGGAGAGAGAGGGGGAGGTGGGCGAGAGGGAGAGACAGAGACTTGAAAAATTCCACATCCTCCAAACTTGAAATACGGAAACAGTAAAGGAAATAGTTAAGTATTCTGACTATTCACTCATAACACAAGTGACATTTAACACATCCCCACCCCACCCCTTCCCTCACCCCTTCACATACCAGTTCTCCCCATCACATTCCACCCCACTCCATAATCCTGTTGCTTCAAGGCAGTTTCAACTCACCCACCCTACCCCTCACCCCTTCACCCCCTTACACACCCTCCAAGGCCTACAGGATTAAGTCAACAATGAGTAAGTGAGTAACTGGACTTAACATATCCTGCACCTCCTACAGTTCCTTGCCCTTTCCATATACAGGCATAGTGGCATCATGGCCCCCTCTGGCATTACCTATCCATTATCACTGTCAGGGCCACCAGCGTCCAGGTAGAGAGAGAGAGAGACCGAGGGAGAGAGAGATAGAGAGAATGGTCCTGGTGGTGGTGCCTCTCAACGACCTGCTCCTGGGGTTTATTTATTAGGGTCAGGTGGTGGTGGTGGTAGTGGTGGTGGTGGAGAGGATGTCACTCAGATGGTTGGTGTTAATGTAGTGAATGAAAATTGTAGGACTGGTTGGTTACTTGTTTCCTGGTGGTGGTGGTAGTGGTGGTGGTGGTGCTTGTGTGTGTGTGGTGGTGGGGTGGGGTGGGGGGGGCGCTAGGTGTTGAAGGGATTGTGTGATTTTCCTCTTCTTTTACCTTCTGTTTTTCCTCCTCTTTTTTCTCTTTCTCCTCCTCCTGTTTGTGGAAGGGATTTTTATTTATTTATTTTTTTTTTTTTTTCCTCCTGTATATTTTCCTCCTCTTCCTTCTTTGTTTCCTTCTCCTCCTCCTCCTCCTCCTTCTGTATGTTTTCCTCCTCCTCTTCCTTCTTTTTGTCCTCCTCCT
Organism: Eriocheir sinensis; assembly: GCF_024679095.1. Classification (NCBI taxonomy): domain Eukaryota; kingdom Metazoa; phylum Arthropoda; class Malacostraca; order Decapoda; family Varunidae; genus Eriocheir; species Eriocheir sinensis. The sequence goes on along the minus strand of NC_066517.1, from coordinate 22,832,858 downwards.
CCTCCTCCTTTTCTTCCTTATGCTTGTGTTGAATTGACAGTATAGTTTCCTCCTCTTTCTCCTTTTCCTCCTTCTCTTTCTCCTCCTCCTTCTTCTTCATCTCCTCCTCCTCCTCCTCCTCCTCCTTTCAAATCACATACATCATTATGGCATGTATCTGGACTGACAGGATATGAAAAGGGTGTGGGAGGGAGAAGGAGGTGGAGTAAGGAGAGAGACATTTTAAGGGAAAGTGAGACTGATGAATTTTGAACATGTGAAGGACTCAAGGTATTGGTCATAATGGACAGGTGTGGGCAGGTGTGGGGTGTGAAGAGCAATCAGCAGGCATGATTTGGGAACTCTGAAAGGTGAATGGAAGCAGGTGACGGCAGAGGCAGGGAATGTGTGTGGAAAGCAAGTCTGTTCTGTGTGTGTGTGTGTGTGTGTGTGTGTGTGGAAAGGGGGGTAAGGGGGGGGGATCAGGCTAAACATGTGTGGAGATATGTGTGATGAATTAATTAGATTTGACACATATGTTCAAACCTGTAATTATCTGCTAGTGAGGGCAGGTTGAGTTCTGTTCACCTCCTCGGCAGTGATATTGGTGATGGGTAGCGGGCTGGTTGTGTGGAGAGGGAGAACCATTTGCTTTGGCTCTCCTTACTTTTGGTCATGGCCGAAGGTGAAATGAAGTACAGGAGGATGAGGAGAGATGCTGTGAGACCATTTTTATTCACTATCAACATCACTATCATCATTCTCATCGCTATATCATTCTGTCTGGTGATGTCTGAAGGTGAAATGAAGTACAGGAGGATGAGGAGAGATACTGTGAGACCATTTTTATTCATCATTCTCGTCACTATATCATTCCGTCTGGTGATGTCTGAAGGTGAAATGAAGTACAGGAGGATGAGGAGAGATGCTGTGAGACCATTTTTATTCACCATCAACATCACTATCATCATTCTCATTGCTATATCATTCTGTTTGGGTTTCCTTAAGTTCTGGTGATGTCTGAAGGTGAAATGAGTACAGGAGGATGAGGAGAGATAGTGTGAGACCAGTTTTACTCACCATCATCATCACTATCATCTTGTATCATTCTGTCCGTGTTTCTTTAAGTCTGGTGATGTCTGAAGGTGAAATGAAGTACAGGCAGCTGAGGAGAAATAGTGTGAGACCATTTTTATTCACCATCATCATCATCATTATCACTATCATCATCATAATCTTGTATCATTCTGTCTGGGTTTCCTTAAGTCTGGTGATGTCTGAAGGTGAAATGGAATAGTATACGAAAAGTTAAAGAGTTCATGGGTACTAGTTTCAGTCTCTGCTTACTTCACCTCCTAAGGGTGTAGGAGGGAGAAGGAGGTGGAGTAAGGAGATAATGGAACTTGAACTCACGAAATCTTTTAACTTTTCATATACTATTTAACCAGTTTTATATAGTTTGGAAGTGCACTTAGTTTAGTTCGTATACTATTTAACCAGTTTTATATAGTTTAGCATTTAGTTCAGCGCCATATGACCACGCAGTTGCGGCGCCGAGATGAACGCTCAAATGATCAATCAATCCTCCTCTTCCCCTTTCAAATCATATACATCACTGTGGCACGTACCTCAGGACTGACAGGATATGATAAGGGCGTGGGATGGAGAAGGAGGTGGAGTAAGCGGAGAATGAAACTCGTACTCGTGAAATGGTTAACTTTTCGTATACTATTCCACTCAAATCATATACATCACTGTGCCACGTACCTCTGGACTGACAGGATATGATAAGGGCATGGGATGGAGAAGGAGGTGGAGTAAACAGAGAATGAAACTCATACTCGTGAAATCTTTAACTTTTCGTATACTATTTCATCAAAGCGTCTCTGCCTCTATAATCCTCTTGCATTAAATCATAGTAATCACACCCAGACACGCACACAGATGGGGCACTTTAACAGCTGCATCACCCCGGCCACACTTGGGTTGCTATGTTTATCTGAATCATTAATATCTCAGACTTGTATTCCCTGCGCCTGAGATATAAGTCCTCCTCCTCTTCTTCCTTCTTTTTTTTCTTCTCCTTCTCCTTCTTCATTTTCCTCCTCCTCTTCCTTCCTTTTCCTCCTTTTCTTGTGTGGTAATTTTCCTCCTTCTTCTTCATTTTCCTCCTCCTCCTCCTTCCTTTTCCTTCTCTTCTTGTGTGGTACTTTTTCACTCTTGACCCATGAACCATTCACCTCATTACCTCTACCACTACCCTTCTGCCACATAGATATACTTTTTGGTACATCATTCACATAACTACCTTCACAGTTTTATATTCCCTGCACCTGGAATACACACACAACCATCTTCAGGTACTCTCTCACTTCGGACCATACAACCATTCACCTCACTACCTCTTCCGGTACCTCTCACAGACCTTCTAACTCTCTGGGTACTGCTTTGACTATTCACATAACCTCAACACACTCTCACAGACCTTCTAACTCTCTGGGTACTGTTTTGACTATTCACATAACCTCAACACACTCTCTCACAGACCTTCTAACTCTCTGGGTACTGTTTAGACCATTCACATAACTTCAATACACTCTCTCACAGACCTTCTAACTCTCTGGGTACTGTTTTGACCATTCACATAACTTCAACTTCAATTCCACAGTCTAGCATGCACGCCTTCTAAGATTAGCATTAGCACTCTTTTGTAGGAGCAGTGAGTAGCAGGCTTTTTTATTATTATTATTTCCTTTTTTTCCCTTGAACTGTTTCCTCTACTGTAAAAAGAGATGGGGGACTTTTTTTTTCACAATTGTTTCCCTTTTTTTGCCCTTGAACGGTTTCCTCTACAGCAAAAAAAAAAGTGGGGGGATTATTTTTTCACCATTGTTTACTTTTTTTTGCCCTTGACCTGTTTCCTCTACTGTAAAAAAAATAAAAAATAAATGGGAGCCTTGTAACACCTTTGTCGCCCGCCCCCCAGCCCCAGGACAGTGTCGAGGGCAGCGGCATCAGTGGGGGGTTTTCGATGTTATTATTACTCACTGTCACCCACTTGAGGTATAATTGGCAAGGTCCTGAGTGGATGATGCCGTACATTTCCTGGCAGTAAAGCTGGTGGTGGTGGAGGTGGTGGTGGTGGTGGTAGTAGTGGTGATATCCCAGTGTTGCCAGGCCCCTCCTTCTCCCACCACCTCCTGTCTCATATCTTACCCTAATACAACACACAGCAACACAACAATTAAAAGGTGTTGGTGATGGGGATGGGGGTGGGGGTGGTTTCCCAGTGTTGCCAAGCCCCTCCTCCTCCCACCTGCCTCACACCTTATCCTTGGTCATCCAACACACAACAACACAACAATCAAAAGTGGTGGTGGAGGTGATTAACTCTACCATCACACAACGCTTCACTTCCTGGTTGTCTAAATGCACACCCGTCTCACTCACTCTCGGGGAAAGCTGCCTCATTACTGCCTGGTGAGACTGTGTTCCTTGGCAGTGATATTGGTGTTGGGTTAGAATATTACAAACAAAACAGGCAAGTGACATAAACTTAACCCCCCACAGCTAACAACCCCCAACAGCTTTTACATGGGGGCAAAAATGTGTGTTTCAAGGTCACATTTAGCAGGGCGACAGGGTGTTTCCTTGGCAGTGATATTGGTGTTGGGTTAGAATATTACAAACAAAACAGGCAAGTGACATAAACTTAACCCCCCACAGCTAACAACCCCCAACAGCTTTTACATGGGGGCAAAAATGTGTGTTTCAAGGTCACATTTAGCAGGGCGACAGGGTGTTTCCTTGGCAGTGATATTGGAATTGCGTTGGAAGCATTACATACAAAACAAACTACCTAAAATTAAGCCACAAAGGTAACCATGCCAGCAGCTTTTACACGAGGGCAGAATTGTGTGTTTTAGGGTGGCATTGATGAGGGCAATGGATTGTTTTCTTGGCAGTGATATTGGTGTTGACTCAAAGCATTATATACAAAACAAACTACCTAAGATTAAGACCCAACAGCTATTACACGAGGGCAAAATTGTGTGTTTTAGGGTCGCATTGAGGAGGGCAATGGATTGTTTTCTTGGCAGTGATATTGGTGTTGACTCAAAGCATTATATACAAAACAAACTACCTAAGATTAAGACCCAACAGCTTTTACACGAGGGCAAAATTGTGTGTTTTAGGGTCGCATTGAGGAGGGCGACGGGTTGTTTGAGGAGCGCTCCACCTCCTCAACCTCCGATGATGACCAGGGCGCCTCCCTCCTGCAGGCGAGTAACCTGCAGGAGGACTCTGAGAGCAGCCTGGCCATCCTGATGCAAGTGATGGTGCCGTTCCTCGTGGCCGGCCTGGGCATGGTGGGCGCCGGGCTGGTACTTGACTTGGTGCAGGTGAGTGTGTGTGTTTGTGTGTGTGTCTGAATATGTGTCTACTACTGTGTTCTTGTTTTTCTTTTTCTTACTGATGTCGTCCTTTCTTTCTTTTCTTTTACTTCTTCTTCTACTTTTTCTTTTCTTTTTTCTCTTCTTTTTGTTTAACGTCCTTATTTTCCCCATGAGGTTGGAAATGGCTATGAATCTTTCCCACTCTTGATGATCCTTTACTCTTTCCTCTCTGATGTGTTATTCCTGTCTCTCCCAATACATCTTCTTTTCTTATATATGTTCAGACCTATTGATACCCACACCTCATATATTTAAAGTACTCTGTATTCACCTTTTTTCATAACCAATCTACCCAACCTAGCACCGTTTTCTTTATTCCAACACTTGCCCCTAAAAAATACCAGTGAATTACTTATTATGTTAGACGTTTCATCACATACTAAACCCATTCACTGGATCATAAATACACAAACATCAACTCTTGCGTACCAGTCTCACGTCGTCCGTTCCCTTCCCCCTCCGCAGCACTGGGCAGTCTTCCAGGACGTTAGTGAGTTATTTATTATGGTGCCGGCGCTGCTGGGGCTCAAGGGCAACCTGGAGATGACCCTCGCCTCCCGTCTGTCCACCCACGCCAACCTGGGCCACCTGGACAAGAGGGAGAACTGCCTCTCGATGATTGTGGGGAACATGGCGCTCATCCAGGTGGGTATTTATATTGGAGTAGATGTATTAGAGTGAAGAGTTTTGGTCGTGTCTTTAGTAGAGAAGGTATTTATAAGCTTGACGAGGGGCAGGTGAGGGACAGGGAAGACTTGTGTAGGGATATGATGAAGTAAATGGGGGAGAACATTTATTAGGATATTTAATAGAATTTCAAGGAGTGGGAAGACTCTTGTAGGATTTTAATGAATATGGGTAAACATGTATTAGGGTACATATTTTATTGTATTTTAAGAAGCGGAAAGACTCTTGTAGGAATTTGATGAATATGGGAAAACATGTATTAGGATATTTTATTGTATTTTGAGGAGTGGAAAAAGACTTGTAGGAATATGCTGAATAAGTGAAAACATGTATTAGGATATATTATTGTATTTTAAGGAGTGGAAAGACTTGTAGGAATTTGATGACAGGTGAAAACATGTATTAGGGTATCATATGTTTCTTTATGGAGTGGAAAGACTCTTGTAAGGATATTATAATGCAGTAGATATGGGAAAACATGTATTTGAGTGTGTATCCGTTGTTTTTGCTGCTTACTGTACTATTAAAAAAAATTATGGTTGGTATAAATCGTATTAGAGTATATTATAGAGTATGTCACAGTATAGAGTTTTGGTTGTAGTTTTTGTAGAGGAGTCACTTTTAAGCTTGACCTATGCATAACCAGTGGCCCTTTCTCATCCACAGTGTCAGGCCATAGTGGTAGGTTTCCTGGCCTCCGTGGCGGCCGTGGTCATGGGTTGGATTCCCGAGGGCCACTTTGACCTCCTCCACGCGCTGCTGCTGTGTGCTGCGGCCCTGGTCACCGCCTCGCTGGCCTCCTTCATCCTCAGTGAGTAGTGGTGGCGCTTGTAGGAGTAGATGTAGTGGTGGTAGTAGTAATAATAGTAGTTGTTTTGATTGTGATAGTAGTAGAAATAGTAGTGGTAGTAGTGGAAGGAGAATGAGGAAGTAGTTTTAGGAGTAGTAGTTGTTGTTTTTGTAGTAATTGTAGTAGTTTTGATTGTAATGGTAGTAGAAATAGTAGAGAAGGGAGTAGTTTTAGGAGTAGTAGTTGTTGTTTTTTGTAGTAATTGTAGTAGTTTTGATTGTAATAGTAGTAGAAATAGTAGAGGAGGAGGGAGTAGTTCTCTTGCATAGCTGACTGTTTCTTACATTGCTCATAAAGATATTAAGTAAACACCAAATCAAACCATTACATATCCTATAGAAACCACCAAGAGACTCAATAACAACCCTCTCCCACCTAACATTCCACCAAACACACCCACAACCAAACTACTCTCTTGACCCACCACCAAAGGCCCTCACACCATGCACTCATCCACCTAACTTACCATCCAACTCACTCACAACCAATATACTCTCACAACCCACCACAAGAGGCCCTTACAACATGCCCTCTTCCACCTAACAAACTAATACACTTCTACAAACACACTGCTGTCTTGACCCACCACCGAAGTCCCTCACATCATCCCATCGTCCACAGAACATATCATCAAACGCACCTACACACAATATAATTTCTCGACCCACCACCCAAGGCCCTCACACCATGTCTTTTTGTCCCTCCTCTCCAGGTCTCATCATGGTGGGTGTTGTGATCCTCTCCCGCAAGTGTAGGATCAACCCCGACAATGTTGCTACGCCCATTGCCGCCTCGCTGGGGGACCTCACCACCCTGGGACTCCTGGCATGGATCGCCTCGGTGCTTTACATTTCAAAGGGTCAGTATGGGAGGGTGATTATTTGTTTTCTTCTATTTTCTCATTTTTTTTCTTTTTTTCTTCTTTTTGGTCTCTACGGTGCCATGGGTTAGAGGGGTAAGGAGGTGTTTTGATTCCTTTTTCTTTCATCTTTGTTTTCTTCTGTCTTCTTCTTTTCTTCTTTTGGTTCATTACAGTGCTAAGGGTCAGGTTTGTTTTCTTTTCTTTCTCTTTTCTTCTTTCTTTCCTCTTCTTTTCTCTGTGTTGTATTTTTCAGCCTCATGTTTGTAGAGTGGGATTTTTTTGTGTGTAGTTTTTTGTTAAATATTTCAGTTTTCAGTTTAAATAAGAGCAAAGGAAAATAATTACATAAACTTTTGTGCCTCATAATGTCTGCTAAAAGTCCAACACAGGCTCCATAGACCTCATTTCCAGTGACTAAAGGTTCATGTCTTCCTCCTCTCCAGGGACCGACGTGTGGCTCTCCCCCCTGGTGGTCGTTGGGTACCTGCTGTCCCTGCCGCTGTGGGTATGGCTCGCCTCACGCAACAAACACACCAAAGAGGTCCTCTACTCAGGCTGGACTCCGGTGATCTCGGCAATGATGATCTCAAGGTACGTCCCTCCTTATGTGTGCCTTCGTTTTGTCGTGCCATTGTTCCTGTATTGAGTTTGTGGTATTGGTCGCATATCTAGAGTACGGTACCTGTTTTTTCCTTCCCTTGTCTTTGTTCCTGTGTTGAGTTTATGGTATTGGTCGCATATCTAGAGTAGCTGTTTTTTCTTACCTTGACTTTGTTCCTATAGTCTTTGGTATTTGGATGTAGTGAGAATTGAAAACACTGGAAAAATAGGAGTGTGGAGTACCAACTGTTTTGTCCCTCTCTTGTCTTTCTTCCTATATTTAGTCTGGTATTGTTGAGAAGTAGTGAGAAATGAAAACACTGGAGAAATAGGAGTATGGGCTATCTGTTTTGTCCCTCTCTTCTCTGTCTTTCTATATTCAGTCTTTGGTATTTGGGTCATAGTGAGAATCGAAAACACGGAAAAAATAGCAGTTCGGATCATGAAGGAGAGAAATCAAATATACTATAAGCACTGGTATTTGGACGCAGTGGGAATCGAAAACACGGAAAAAATTGCAGTTCGGATCATGAAGGAGAGAAATCAAATAGCAGTGGGAATCGAAAACACGGAAAAAATTGCAGTTCGGATCATGAAGGAGAGAAATCAAATATACTATAAGCACTGGTATTTGGACGCAGTGGGAATCGAAAACACGGAAAAAATTGCAGTTCGGAGTATGAAGGAGAGAAATCAAATACACTATAAGCACTGGTATTTGGACGCAGTGGGAATCGAAAACACGGAAAAAATAGCAGTTCGGAGTATGAAGGAGAAACGGCAACTACACTATAAGCACATTAACCATTCATATGTAAAAAAAAAAACTCCCTCCTTCCTGTCCTCCTCCTCTATCATGTCTACTACTATTATGATCAACTTTGTCTCCTCCTACTACCACCACTATCATGTCTACCACCATTATGATCAACTCTCTGTCTCCTCTTACTATGTAACTGCTTTGGGTTTTGCTAGGTTAGGTTAGGTTAAGTTTAGGGTATCTTCAAACACAAGATGGCCAGCTACTTATAGTGTAAATCAACAAAGAATGGCCTCACTTTGTTATATATAAAGTCTCATTAGTAAGGAAGCATATATGAATTTTCTGAGTCAAGGCCTATAGTAACTGTTTTGGGTTTTGTTAGGTTAGGTTAGGTTAAGTTTAGGGTATCTTCAAACACAAGATGGCCAGCTACTTATAGTGTAAATCAACAAAGAATGACCTCACTTTGTTATTTAGAAAGTCTCATTAGTAAGGAAGCATATATGAATTTTCTGAGTCAAGGCCTATAGTAACTGTTTTGGGTTTTGTTAGGTTAGGTTAGGTTAAGTTTAGGATATCTTCAAACACATGATAGCCAGTTACTTATGGTATATATCAACAAAGAATGACCTCACTTTGTTATATAGAAAGTCTCATTAGTAAGGAAGCATATATGAATTTTCTGAGTCAAGGCCTATAGTAACTGTTTTGGGTTTTGTTAGGTTAGGTTAGGTTAAGTTTAGGGTATCTTCAAACACAAGATGGCCAGCTACTTATAGTGTAAATCAACAAAGAATGACCTCACTTTGTTATATAGAAAGTCTCATTAGTAAGGAAGCATATATGAATTTTCTGAGTCAAGGCCTATAGTAACTGTTTTGGGTTTTGTTAGGTTAGGTTAGGTTAAGTTTAGGATATCTTCAAACACATGATAGCCAGTTACTTATGGTATATATCAACAAAGAATGACCTCACTTTGTTATATAGAAAGTCTCATTAGTAAGGAAGCATATATGAATTTTCTGAGTCAAGGCCTATAGTAACTGTTTTGGGTTTTGTTAGGTTAGGTTAGGTTAAGTTTAGGGTATCTTCAAACACAAGATGGCCAGCTACTTATAGTGTAAATCAACAAAGAATGACCTCACTTTGTTATATAGAAAGTCTCATTAGTAAGGAAGCATATATGAATTTTCTGAGTCAAGGCCTATAGTAACTGTTTTGGGTTTTGTTAGGTTAGGTTAAGTTTAGGGTATCTTCAAACACAAGATGGCCAGCTACTTATAGTGTAAATCAACAAAGAATGACCTCACTTTGTTATTTAGAAAGTCTCATTAGTAAGGAAGCATATATGAATTTTCTGAGTCAAGGCCTATAGTAACTGTTTTGGGTTTTGTTAGGTTAGGTTAGGTTAAGTTTAGGGTATCTTCAAACACAAAATGGCCAGCTACTTATGGTATATATCAACAAAGAATGACCTCACTTTGTTATGTAGAAAGTCTCATTAGTAAGGAAGCATATGTGAATTTTCCGAGTCAAGGCCTATAGTAACTGTTTTGGGTTTTGTTAGGTTAGGTTAGGTTAAGTTTAGGGTATCTTCAAACACATGATAGCCAGTTACTTATGGTATATATCAACAAAGAATGACCTCACTTTGTTATGTAGAAAGTCTCATTAGTAAGGAAGCATATATGAATTTTCTGAGTCAAGGCCTGTAGTAACTGTTTTGTGTTTTGTTAGGTTAGGTTAGGTTAAGTTTAGGGTATCTTCAAACACATGATAGCCAGTTACTTATGGTATATATCAACAAAGAATGACCTCACTTTGTTATATATAAAGTCTCATTAGTAAGGAAGCATATATGAATTTTCTGAGTCAAGGCCTATAGTAACTGTTTTGGGTTTTGTTAGGTTAGGTTAGGTTAAGTTTAGGGTATCTTCAAACACAAGATGGCCAGCTACTTATAGTGTAAATCAACAAAGAATGGCCTCACTTTGTTATATAGAAAGTCTCATTAGTAAGGAAGCATATATGAATTTTCTGAGTCAAGGCCTATAGTAACTGTTTTGGGTTTTGTTAGGTTAGGTTAGGTTAAGTTTAGGGTATCTTCAAACACAAGATGGCCAGCTACTTATAGTGTAAATCAACAAAGAATGACCTCACTTTGTTATATAGAAAGTCTCATTAGTAAGGAAGCATATATGAATTTTCTGAGTCAAGGCCTATAGTAACTGTTTTGGGTTTTGTTAGGTTAGGTTAGGTTAATTTTAGGGTATCTTCAAACACAAGATGGCCAGCTACTTATAGTGTAAATCAACAAAGAATGACCTCACTTTGTTATATAGAAAGTCTCATTAGTAAGGAAGCATATTTGAATTTTCCGAGTCAAGGCCTATAGTAACTGTTTTGGGTTTTGTTAGGTTAGGTTAGGTTAAGTTTAGGGTATCTTCAAACACATGATAGCCAGTTACTTATGGTATATATCAACAAAGAATGACCTCACTTTGTTATATAGAAAGTCTCATTAGTAAGGAAGCATATTTGAATTTTCCGAGTCAAGGCTTATAGTAACTGTTTTGGGTTTTGTTAGGTTAGGTTAAGTTTAGGGTATCTTCATACACATGATAGCCAGTTACTTATGGTATATATCAACAAAGAATGACCTTACTTTGTTATGTAGAAAGTCTCATTAGTAAGGAAGCATATATGAATTTTATGAGTCAAGGCCTATAGTAGCTGTTTTGGGTTTTGTTAGGTTAGGTTGGGTTAAGTTTAGGGTATCTTCAAACACATGATAGCCAGTTACTTACGGTATATATCAACAACGAATGGCCTCACTTTGTTATATAGAAAGTCTCATTAGTAAGGAAGCATATATGAATTTTCCGAGTCAAGGCCTATAGTAACTGTTTTGAGTTTTGTTAGGTTAGGTTAGGTTAAGTTTAGGGTATCTTCAAACACATGATAGCCAGTTACTTATGGTATATATCAACAAAGAATGACCTCACTTTGTTATGTAGAAAGTCTCATTAGTAAGGAAACATATTTGAATTTTCCGAGTCAAGGCCTATAGTAGCTGTTTTGAGTTTTGTTAGGTTAGGTTAGGTTAAGTTTAGGGTATCTTCAAACACATGATAGCCAGTTACTTATGGTATATATCAACAATGAATGGCCTCACTTTGTTATATAGAAAGTCTCATTAGTAAGGAAGCATATTTGAATTTTCCGAGTCAAGGCCTATAGTAGCTGTTTTGAGTTTTGTTAGGTTAGGTTAGGTTAAGTTTAGGGTATCTTCAAACACATGATAGCCAGTTACTTATGGTATATATCAACAAAGAATGGCCTCACTTTGTTATGTAGAAAGTCTCATTAGTAAGGAAACATATTTGAATTTTCCGAGTCAAGGCCTATAGTGCTGTACCACCACCATCATGTCTACTACTATTATAATCAACTCTGTCTCCTTCAACTAACACCACTATCATTTCAACTACTATCATAACCAACTTTCCGTGTCTTTCCCCCTCAGTATGGGCGGCCTGATCCTGGACTTCACGGTGTCGAGCTACAAGGGCATCGCAGTGTTCCAGCCGGTCATCAACGGGGTGGGCGGCAACCTGGTGGCGGTGCAGGCCTCGCGCATTTCTACCGCCCTCCACGCCGCCGCCCCGCTTGGAAAGTTGCCCAAGTTCTCCTCCGAGCTGTGCATCAACCCGTGCTCGGCGTTCTGTGCTCGAGGTGAGATCACAGTTTTTTTTTTTTTTTTTTTTTTTTACACCGAAGGAGACGGCTCAAGGGCAACAAAAAGACTGCAAAAAAAAGAAGAAGAAAAGCCCACTACTCGCCACTGCTGTCTTATCTATCTATTTTTTATATCTGCTGTGTCTATATGTATCTGCCAGTGCTGTCTATCTATCTATATTCTCTTTTCTTTATCTGCCAATGCTGTCAATCTATTTATCTCTCCTTCTTTATCTGCTATATCTATATCTATCTGCCAATGCTGTCTGTCTATCTATATCTCTCCTTTTCTTTATCTGCCATATCTATATCGGACACCTCTCCTCCAAAAATTGATATATCTTTCAACCACTCTTCTAATTCTTTTTATAGGGGCAGTGATTAGCAGGCCTAGTTTTTATTTTATTTATTTATTTATTTTTTTTTTCTTCCATAATGGTTTCTTTTTTTTTTCCTTGTGCTATTTTCTTTCACGTAAAAAAAAAAAAAAGATCTGCCAATTCTGTTCACTCCTCTAATGTTCTTGAGATCATAATGAGTCACCTTTCGTCTTCTGCGTGACCCTCCCCGTCTTTTTTGTGCTTTTTTTTGTGCTCAAGGTGAACCCCAAACCCACTTACTAGTTTTTTCTGCTTCTCCTTTCTTCTCTGCCTAGGGATAAACCTGTTTGGACAATGTATTTACGCCACATGTCTCAAGGGTGAGGGCTGGATACATTTCCTTTGACTTGTGGTAATGACAGGAATAATTTGCAGCCTCAGTATCGGGGAAAAGAATCCATTGGTAGTGCTTGTTTCCGTGTTTCCTTGCAGTCTGGTGTAACAATGATTTCCGTTTATTTGCATGACGGACAGAAATGAGTTCTTACGCGGCTGCTATATATATATCTAGTCTCTTCCGCTTCTCCTTTCTTCTCAGCCTAGGGATAAACCTGTTTGACCATTATATTTACACAACATGTCTCAAGGGCGAGGGCTGGAAACCTTTCATTCGACTCGTGCTCTATGACAGGAAGAATTTATTGCCTCAGTATCGGGGAAAAAAATCATTTGGTAGTGCTTGTTGCCATGTTTCCTTGCAGTCTGGTGTAACAATGATTTCCGTTTATTTGCATGACGGACAGAAATGGGTTCTCACGCGGCTGCTACATTTATCTAGTTTCCTCCGCTTCTCCTTTCTTCTCTGCCTAGGGATAAACCTGTTTGGCCATTATATTTACACAACATGTCTCAAGGGCGAGGGCTGGATGCCTTTCCTTTGACCTGTTCTCTGTGTCCTGTTTGATCTCTAGAAACACGAATGATTTGCAGCCTCAGTATCGGGGGAAAAAATCCATTGGTAGTGCTTGTTGCCATGTTTCCTTGCAGTCCGGTGTAACAATGATTTCCTTTTATTTGCATGACGGACAGAAATGAGTTCTTACGCGGCTGCTATATATATCTAGTTTTTCTATAGTATCCAAGGACATCTTCATCTTCTTCATTGCATTCAGTAACAGAAGGCCAGTGGAGCAGAAATGAGTGACTTCTTATGATAGGTGTAGAGGAAAATATTGCCAGATTAGTCGGAAAATAATATGCTAATCAGTGGTCTTGATGTTTGTAGAGTTTGGAAAATTTATGTGTTGCTATTTTTATTTATTTATTTTATTATTATTATTATTATTATTTTATTTTATTTATTTTTTATTTTTATTTATTTATTTATTTATTTTTTTTTATTTTTTTTTTAGCATCAGACATTGTTTTTCAGTAAGAGTATATATTGACCTCTCTTCTGGCCACTCATCCATACCTCTTTTTATGGGAGCGGTGATTAGAGGGCTTTTTTGTTTCCATTTATTTTATTTTATTATTTATTTTGTTATTTATTTTATTTATTTTTTGACCTTGAGACACTTCCTTTACTGTAAAAAAAAATTACAACACTCTTAATGATTGCTTTCCTCCCTCCCCCCCTTGACAGTTGGCCACCCACGCACCGCACGAGTCCTGTTGCTGCTGGTGGTTCCCGGTCACCTGGTCTTCATGTACACCATCTCCTACCTGAAGGCCGGACACACCTCCCTCACGCCCATCTTTGTCGTCACCTACCTTCTGGCCGCCTTCCTGCAGGTTAGTTCCTCAGGCCGTAGTAGGGTGATGGGAGGGGTGGAAGAGCTTAGTATATCGAGTTCACTTATTGTAGAAAGGTAGAGAGGATACTAATGTTTGGTTTGTGTTTCATTGTGTCTGGTGTGCACATTTAGGTTTTGGTTCTAATGGTTGGGGGGAAGTAGTCTAATCTTTATGTTATTTAGCACTAACATCATAATTTGTTTAGTAGCTTTATGTAGTTGTTGAGGTAGTGTGGGAGGTAGCCTAACATGCAGCTGTCCCAGTAACCTGATTATTTGTAGTATTTTTAGTAGTTATTTACCTGTACTTTAGATGGGTATATATTTGTCTGTCTTTTAGAAATCCACTTAGCGTTTAGATTTTGGAAGATATGTTTGTTTGTCATTTCAGAGTACATGTAAAGTAATTCTTAGTTTATAGTAAAACATGATGGGCACAGCATATGGAGGTAGGCAACAGTATGAGTAAGGAGGGGATCAGCAGGGTTGTTTAGGCACATTCCTGGGCGTGGTGGATAGGCCGTGACCCTCGTCCCTTGTCTGACCTGCAGGTGGCCATCCTCCTCTATGTGTCACACGTCATGGTGCACTGGATGTGGAAGACCTCCATAGATCCCGACAACTCCGCCATTCCCTACCTTACTGCCCTCGGGGACCTGCTGGGGACGGGGCTCCTCGCAATCGCATTCCACTTCCTCTACATAGTCGGGGATGGGGACTCAGACCTCGGGGACTAACACATCCGCCGGTGGTGGATGTGTTCCGCAAAGGCCTGGCTGGACCTGTGCCTCCTGCGCCTGCTGTCAACCTGCCGCTGTGTGCAGCGCGTGCTGGGTGAAAGGGTGTTTGTTTGTGTGCTATGTTGTGTCAGGTGCGCCGAAGTGAATCTTCAAGGTGCTTGTTCTGTGGCTGGGAGTGGGTGCTTCTTAGGGTGGACCTGACTGGGCCGAGGGATTGTGGGAGTGCGTGTGAATGGGTCGTCGTACTGATTCTCAGAAACTCTTCCTTACACCTGTTTCAGTGATGATAAATATATTATGATGTAACAATAGTGTGTGTGCCTGTTTACTGTTACCAGAGTTGTTAAGTTATTCCCTGTGACTTAGACAAAGCTGTAACCTCCTTTGCTGCATTGTGACAGCAGGTTGTGTGAGGTGTTCCCTGTGTGTGGGTGCGTCCCCTCGTGGCGGTGTGCACGGCGGGGCCCAGGCTCCAAGGCCGGGCTGAGTCACGAGGGGAGAGTGTGTGAGGCAAGGTGAAGGTTGTGACATTTCACTGTGAATGCAAGAACATGACTGTGTCCTCAAGGATGTCCACCTGTACCCTAACTGTAGTTGTGACCAGGGAGAGGACTAGCCTGTGCGTTGTGGTTTTGTACCAGTAGACTTAAGAAGAAATGTACAGAGAGAGAGAGAGAGCATCCTGACTGTCTCCTTGTTGAAGTGACTGTTCAGGTTGAGGATGATAATAATAGTCTGTGATAGGAGAAAAGGAATTGAGGAGAGGAAGGAATGCATAAGCCACTCTGGTGTCCTACAAATACTGGCAACAAACAGACACCTTTGCCCCCAGGCCTGTGGCTGGGGTGAAGGGCTGCTTGACACTGTCACGTTGATGTAGAGTACAACTATATTTAAAGCTTATTTATAATAAAGAATATACTAAGTAATGGAATGTAAATATTACTGTGTGCAGAACAGAATTACTTCCTCTTGCGGCTGGTGTAAGATGAAGCATAACATAACATACACAAAGTGTTATGCTGCAAGTATTGCTGTGCACCAGAACTTCCTATTTTTGTATAAGAAAACCAAATCCAAAGAGGTGGATGTCACATCTTGCCAAGATGGAGCATGAAAAGTGTACTCACAGACAGTCATCACACACAGCACAACTCTTTCCTTCCTGCCTGGGGCTAAAACACCTGGCACCCCCCCGGGCACTGCCACCTGAGGCAGAAGACCCCAACACCACATTCCCAGCCCAGGATGAAAGCTGGGCCAAGGATGTGTACCTTTGAGGCACAAATTATCATTACCTTCACACAGACTGAGTATGAGTGGGGGTGTGGCTGCCATGGGTTGCCTCACACACCAAGAACACATTAGTCTTCCCTCTCACCAGGAAGGTCTTGCTTTGCAACATGCAGACCATCCTGAAGCAAGATCTCTTCATTCTTTGACAGTATTTCATGCCTTTATAAGGATCTTTTGTCCTAAATGTGTAGCAATGTGCAGTTCCTGTAAACCCTTTGTGGTGAGGAAGCCGACTCATCTGTGACCCGTGAGTCCTGCAGCGTGAGAGGTCCTGTAGCCTGTAGCTGTGTGAGGCGCGTGTGGCAGCCGGTGTGTTGGGGTGCTTGAGGCCCTCTAGTGTGACAGACATGAGAGTTTTGAACCTTTTTTTTTATATATCATGTTGTTGTACTTTAATAGGGTGAATCATGTCAGAGGTGAACAAACAAAACAGAGACAAGAGACCAGAGTAAAGCTTGCATGAGTAACAGAGAAAGTTGGTTACATATATTCAGTAAAACAGTGAGGAATAGAAATCGCTCGTCTATTATCCATGTCTAAGTGTCCAGAGAGCCCAGTAGGATGCATGAGTATATTGACAACTGGAGAACCAACACATTAGTCCGTAGTTGTTGCTGTAAATTACGAACGGCCTTGCTGGGAGATTCATTACGGAAGCGAGGGTTAAAACAGACTACCGTATTTGTGTTGGTAGCCGTGTGGGAGCAAAAAAAGGTATTGTTGTTAATGTTGCTTTAAGTATTGCCAGTCAGTCCATCTACGCCTCAGAAACTACCACCTATGACATTCTTCTCGGTAAGATGTCGGAAAGTCTTCAAGGTGGCTTTCACATATATTTTTCGAGTTATTATTATTATTATTATTATTATTATTATTATTATTATTGCGTTGTGGTCCCCGGTGTTGTGTTCCGTCGTGTTGTGTTTGTTTTTCTTACCCAGTTTTTATCTTTGTTTTGCCGTTCATCAAATCTTATGCCGCAGATACAATCACTTATTATTTATTCGGAAAGAGAAACCGTATGTGTATGAATGACAGAGGTACCGTGTATTATGTATATCGTAGACTATATATATATTATTTTCCAATTTCATTCATGTAAAAGCTTCGTAATGTGTGTTTTTTGTTAATTCACATGACGTATACATATTCCAAAGTTAATTTCCAGCCAGGTGAGACAAATTTATTATACCTCAGAGGTGGACACGTTTGAAGGTAACAACAGGCGAGAACATCGACCGAATAGAAACATTGTCAAGTGCCTTAGTCAATCACCTGTCAATCTCATCCACTTGCAAACCTTACATCTCTTTTTTTTTTTTCACTCTTCCTCATGTCTCCTATCTCTCCCCTCATCGATTTCAACTTTCCGTCTTTTTTTTCCCATTTTCTCAAGTTAATTTTCTCTTCCCATGTTGAGTGCAAACTTCCCATCTCTTCTTCTTCCTCTTCCGCCTATCATCTATCTCTCCTTCCCCAATGATTCCAAGCTTTCTGTCTCTTTTCCATTTTCTCCCATCATCTATCTGTCTCCCTTCATTGATTGCAAACTTTCCATCTCTTCTTCCTCTTCCGCCTATCATCTATCTCTCCTTCCCCAATGATTGCAAGCTTTCTGTCTTCTTTTCCATTTTCTCCCATCATCTATCTCTCTCCCTTCATTGATTGCAAACTTTCCATCTCTTCTTCCTCTTCCGCCTATCATCTATCTCTCCCTCCCATTGATTGCAAGCTTTCTGTCTCTTCTTTTCCATTTTCTCCCATCATCTATCTCTCTCCCTTCATTGATTGCAAACTTTCCATCTCTTCTTCCTCTTCCGCCTATCATCTATCTCTTCTTCCCCAATGATTCCAAGCTTTCTGTCTTTTTTCCATTTTCTCCCATCATCTATCTGTCTCCCTTCATTGATTGCAAACTTTCCATCTCTTCTTCCTCTTCCGCCTATCATCTATCTCTCCTTCCCCAATGATTGCAAGCTTTCTGTCTTCTTTTCCATTTCCTCCCATCATCTATCTCTCTCCATGTTGATTGCAAACCTTCTGTCTCTTCTCTTCCTTTTCCTCCCATTCTCTATCTCTCTCCATGTTGATTGCAAACCTTCTGTCTCTTTTCTTCCTTTTCCTCCCATTCTCTATCTCTCTCCATGTTGATTGCAAACCTTCTGTCTCTTTTCTTCCTTTTCCTCCCATTCTCTATCTCTCCATGTTGATTGCAAACCTTATGTCTCTCCTTTCCCACTTCATGTCCTCTATTGTTCTCTTTCCTCTTTAATGTTATTCACACTAAATCTATTTTTTCCTAATTACTGGTCTTTCCATCTCTTTTTTATTCCTGTACCTTTTTTAACCATTCTTTTTCATTCATTTGTCTGTTATTCACTTTTGTCTATCTGTCCCTTTTTGTTTTCCTATTAACTTCTCTTTTTCCTTTTTTTTCTATCCCTATACCTTTTTTAGCCATCCTGTTTTTGTCCATCTCTCATGTACACCATATTTATCTGTTCCTCCTCCTATTGTTTTGACATTCCCTTACCCATCTCTTTCTCACTCTCCTTCATTAATTTTTTCCTATTTTCACATTTCCATCTTCCCATCTTTATCCCCCTTTCTTTTTCCATTCCTATCTCTTTCCAACCCTCTCTCTCATCTTCTTTTACCTCCCCCATTCCCATCTTCATTCCCCTTCCTTCTCCCATTCCGTCTCCATCCCCTTATCGTGTTGTTGTCGTCGTCTCCATCGTCATCGTCATTGAAATGGTGTAGCGGAAGATGAACGAAGTATGTACAGAACTCTTTAAGAATAAACGATAATGCCTTGTTCTTGCCCTTAAGCCTCTTTGTTACTGTCCTACAACGCGAGAAAAGAAATACGAAGGTTGAGTTATATATCTTTAAAGTCACCCCTCCTTTACCCTCTCTTAACCTAACATACCCTCAGTTTCTTCTACGCCAGTTACCCTTTTTGTTACTGTCCGACAACGCAAGAAAACACATACAAAGGTTGAATCATATGTCTTCAAAGTCACCCCTCTTTTCACCCCTCTTAACCAGACATACCCTCAGTTTCCTTTATGCCTGTAAGCCTCTTTGTTAATGTCCTCTATTGCGAGAAAAGAAATACAAAGGTTGAATTATATATCTTTAAAATCACCCCTCCTGTCACTCCCTCTTAACCAGACATACCCTCAGTTTCCTTTATGCCCGTAAGCCTCTTTCTTTTTTTTTTTTTTTACTGTCCTCCAGCGCAAGAAAAGAAACAAAGATTGAACCATGAATCCTCAAAGTGACCCTTCTTTCAGTCCCTCACAAACATACCCTTGAATTGCAATGCGCTTCACCCCTCTCCTGCCTCCTTTCTTACCATAAATCTAGTCACTCTTCTCTACTTTGCTGCTGTTCTTTTCTGATTCAAATTTGCTGTTTTTCATAAATTTGCTGTTCTTAAAATCATATATCCAGTACCCATCTTTTGCCATTCCTCACTTCATGAAAGGCTAAATATTCACTTGTTCTTCCCTATAATTGTCAAGTCACGGTCCTTTATGTTCTTGAAAAGCATTAACTCCTTTTCTCTGCTATTTCATTAAGTCATTCTCCTTCATGTGCCCTAAGAAGCAAAATATTCTGTTCATCTTCCATATAATTATTTCAAGTCACTGTTCTTAATGTCCATGAAAAGCAATGACCTCTACTGACCTCTAACTCCCCTTTGCTATTCCCTCAAGTCCCTCTCTTTCACTTCCCCCATAATATTCAGTTCTTTGTAATTATCTCATCACGGTCCTTCATGTCCGTGAAAAGCAATGACCTCTGACCTCTAACTCTCTTTCTCATTGATATTCCTCTAAGTCATTCTCCCTCACTTCCTCCGTAAAGCAATATATATTCTGTTCTTCCCTACAAGTATCTCAAGTCAAATCTCTTATGTCCATGAAAAGCAGTGACCTCTGACCTCTAACTCTCTTTCTCATTGATATTCGTAAAAGTCATTCTCCTTCACTTGTCCCGAAAAGCAATATATTCTGTTCTTCCTTATATGTATCTCAAGTCAAATCTCTTATGTCCATGAAAACAATGACCTCTGACCTCTAACTCTCTTTCTCATTGATATTCCTCTAAAGTCTAAGTCATTCTCCTTCACTTCCTCCGTAAAGCAATATATATTCTGTTCTTCCCTATAAGTATCTCAAGTCAAATCTCTTATGTCCATGAAAAACAATGACCTCTGACCTATAACTCTCTTTCTCATTGATATTTGTAAAAGTCATTCTCCCTCACTTCCTCCGTAAAGCAAAATATTCTGTTCTTCCCTATAAATATCTCAAGTCAAATCTCTTATGTCCATGAAAAATAATGACCTCTGACCTCTAACTCTCTTTCTCATTGATATTTGTAAAAGTCATTCTCCCTCACTTCCTCCGTAAAGCAAAATATTCTGTTCTTCCCTATAAGTATCTCAAGTCAAATCTCTTATGTCCATGAAAAACAATGACCTCTGACCTCTAAATCTCTTTCTCATTGATATTCGTAAAAGTCATTCTCCCTCACTTCCTTCATAAAGCAATATATTCTGTTCTTCCCTATAAGTATCTCAAGTCAAATCTCTTATGTCCATGAAAAGCAATGACCTCTGACCTATAACTCTCTTTCTCATTGATATTCGTAAAAGGCATTCTCCCTCACTTCCTCCATAAAGCAATCTATTCTGGTCTTCCCTATAAGTATCTCGTCAAATCTCTTATGTCCATGAAAAGCAGTGCCCTCTGACCGATAACACTCTTAATTTCTCATTGATATTTGTAAGAGTCATTCTCCCTCACTTCCTCCATAAAGCAATATATTCTGGTCTTCCCTATAAGTATCTCAAGTCAAATCTCTTATGTCCATGAAAAGCAATGACCTCTGACCTATAACTCTCTTTCTCATTGATATTCCTCTAAAGTCTAAGTCATTCTCCTTCACTTCCTCCATCAAGCAATATATTCTGTTCTTCCCTATAAATATCTCAAGTCAAATCTCTTATGTCCATGAAAAACAATGACCTCTGACCTCTAACTCTCTTTCTCATTGATATTCGTAAAAGTCATTCTCCTTCACTTGTCCCAAAAAGCAATATATTCTGTTCTTCCCTATATGTATCTCAAGTCAAATCTCTTATGTCCATGAAAAACAATGACCTCTGACCTCTAACTCTCTCATTGATATTCCTCTCACTCACTTCCTCCGTAAAGCAATATATATTCTGTTCTTCCCTACAAGTATCTCAAGTCAAATCTCTTATGTCCATGAAAAGAAATGACCTCTGACCTATAACTCTCTTATTGATATTCCTCTCCTTCACTTCCTCCGTAAAACAATATATATTCTGTTCTTCCCTATATGTATCTCAAGTCAAATCTCTTATGTCCATGAAAAGAAATGACCTCTGACCTCTAACTCTCTCATTGATATTCCTCTCCTTCACTTCCTCCGTAAAGCAATATATATTCTGTTCTTCCCTATAAATATCTTAAGTCAAATCTCTTATGTCCATGAAAAGAAATGACCTCTGACCTCTACTCCTTTTCTCTTTGCTATTCTTCAAGTCACTCCATTACTGCCCCTGAGAAACAAAATATTCTGTTCTTCCCATAATCATTTGGTCACCTTGTTTTTTCCTACAACCTCGAGTCACCGTCCTTTCTGCCCTTGAAATGGAAAACCCACTACCCAATTTTTACTTCTTTTCTTGCCGGTAACTCTTCAACCCAATGTCCTTCACCCTTCAGCCTAGTAATGCATTGGTTCTGCCTTGTTCTTGCTATACCTATTTTTAAACATACCAGCTCCCAAGAACACATATTTGGCTTTCATTGGAGTTTAGGGCATTTCCAGGGGTAGTTCTATGACCCTGGTGGTAGTTTGACCCTTCTGTCTGACCTATTTTTAAACATTACAGCTCCCAAGAACACATATTTGGCTTTCATTGGAGTTTAGGGCATTTCCAGGGATAGTTTTATGACCCTGGTGGTAGTTTGACCCTTCTGTCTGACCTATTTTTAAACATTACAGCTCCCAAGAACACATATTTGGCTTTCATTGGAGTTTAGGGCATTTCCAGGGGTAGTTCTATGACTCTGGTGGTAGTTTGACCCTTCTTCTGTACCATGGACCTAAAATACCACTCATTAGAAGCTGATTGATCTCCTTTTTGGTCTTGGGAAGTAGTTGGTTGATGTGAGGGTCGGAAACATCTGAGTATCCTGACCTTAGTCTCTACCCATCACCTTACACCCTCAGGAAACTTGGTCATGGAAATTTGCTGTGGATGGGGATGGAGAGGGGATGTTCACCTGAGTAACCCATCCACCCACTTGCCTATCTATCCACCTGCCTCTCGTTAATCCACCTTCTGCAGGGCTTCTTCAGGTATGTTAACCCGTCCACTGCGATTGGCATGGATTTGGCCTTCACTGGTAGCCTGGTAACATACACTCCCAGGTCTTTCTCTGCCTCTGTGGTGGATTGGCATGGTATTGGTGTGCTGGTTATCCCTTCACTGGTAGCCTGGTAACATACACTCCCAGGTCTTTCTCTGCCTCTGTGGTGGATAGTGGAGTGTTTCCCATGTGGTATTGGTGTGCTGGATATCCCTTCACTGGTAGCCTGGTAACATACACTCCCAGGTCTTTCTCTGCCTCTGTGGTGGATAGTGGAGTGTTTCCCATGTGGTATTGGTGTGCTGGATATCCCTTCACTGGTAGCCTGGTAACATACACTCCCAGGTCTTTCTCTGCCTCTGTGGTGGATAGTGGAGTGTTTCCCATGTGGTATTGGTGTGCTGGATATCCCTTCTCTGGTAGCCTGGTAACATACACTCCCAGGTCTTTTTTCTCTGCCTCTGTGATGGATAGTGGAGTGTTTCCCATGTGGTATTGGTGTGCTGGATATCCCCTCCCAAGGTGCAGGACTGTACATTTTTCTTCATTCATTTGTAGCAGCCACTTTTTGTTCCACTCCTGTAGCCTGGTAATTTCTTCCTTCACGTCACTTCCCTTCCCTTCCTTTCACATCACTTCCGTTCCCTTCACATCCCTTCCTTATTTCACCTCCCTTCCCATCCCTTCCCTCTCCTTTCTTCCCTTCTCATCCTCTCCCTTCCCTTCCTTTCCCATCCCTTCCATCCCTTCCCTCCCCTCTCTTCCCTTCACATCATATCCCTTCTCATTCTCTCCCTTCCCTTCCCTTCCCTTCACTCACAAACCTTCAAAAAGTCACGTGACACGCATTTGGTATTTATCTTTTTTTTCTTTCTTTACATCAAAGGAGACAGCTCAAGGGCAAGATAAAAGGAGATGCAGAAAAAGTCCATTGCCATCTATTTTAGTTGTGGAGGTTCAATGTGGTTTTGGTTTTTGTTTTGCGTCTGGGCTCCATCCAGTTCTCAAGATCACATTCACATGCCATATATAAGCGGCTCCTTCAATGTCTGAAATCAACAGTACATACATTTATTCGGTCCCTGCAAGCAATAGTGCATAAGTTCTTTCAATATCTGCAAGCAATAGTATGTAACATAGTCACATATCGCTCTCCCTTGAAAAAGATTACAGTACCCTCTCGAGTTTCGCGCTCGCTTCGTTCTGAAGGTACAGCGCTAAACTCGAGGTATTGTAAACACTGAAAAAGCGCTTATTTGTTCCGACCTGTGGATAATTTTTATTTTTTATTTATTTTTATTTTTTACTTGTGGCCTATGTCGTCGGTAGATCATCCATCTATCCATCATTCCCCTTTTGTGTGTGTGTGTGTGTGTGTGTGAGATAAGTCAGGACATGAAATTACCTGAGTCAGGTCATGTTTTGATCGGACTCTCCTTTCTGCCCCATCCTCCCCACATCCTTTTCATTTCACCTTGTGTGTGTATGTGACAGGTATGGATATGACCTGACCTAAGTCAAGTCATGTCCTGACCAAAGCCCTGACCTGACTCTCCTTTCTGATCCTCCTTCCCCACACCCTTCTCCTTGTTTTCATCCTCTCTATCTCACCTTTCGCGAGAGGGGCTCATAACCAGAGTGAAGCTACACACCTCTCGAGTCGGGGGCTCCCGTGGCTGCGCCGAGTTGAACCAAACGTGACAGGGAGGAGGCGGCGGGAAGTTCAAACGCGGTTAACGTGTTAATAAGTCTCTCTCTCTCTCTCTCTCTCTCTCTCTCTCTCTCTCTCTCTCTCTCTCTCTCTCTCTCTCTCTCTCTCTCTCTCTCTCTCCTCCGCTACCCTGCCTTGCATATTAGCCCATGCTCTTTGTATGATAATAACAGATTGATATTCCAACTAAGAAACGGCAACTTCTCCCACTAATTAAGGCTCATGCCCACACGCCTGGATAATACTAACGCTCTCCAGTTTAAACCCACATTACAAGCTCTCCCTCGTTCGGATAATACTGACACACTCCAGTTTAAACCACCACCACCACCACCACCACCTTCCTTCCCTTGCCCCCACCCCACCACCACCATACGCGAACTATTGCGCCGCGGAGTGACCTGAACGGGATGACCTCAATGCATGGCGTGGTGAGCTCTGCCTCGGACTTACAATTAAAAAGCACTGTTATAGGTGAACTGTGGGGACTTCATACATGTTGATCTGTGTAAAGGTTTAATATAATACTCTTGCGTCCATCAACTCTTTTCCCAGTTCAAAGATAGACCACGTATTGAGCATTGATACTATAGGGGGAGAGACTGAGGAGAAGAGAGTGAAGTGAGAGAAAGTAGATAGTGGAGGGATGGGAGAAGAAGGAGGAGGAGGAGGAGGTAGAGAGGAAGGGAAACAGAAAGTAGAGAAGAGGAAGGAGGAGGAGGAGGAGGAAAAATGCAAGATTAGAAGGAGGAGGAGGTAGAGATGAGGGAAAGTAGAGGAGAGGAAGAAGGAGGAGGCAGAGATAAAATACAAGATGAGGAGGAGGAGGAGGTAGATATGAAGGAAACGGAAAGAAAGTAGAGGAGAAGGAGGAAGAGGAGGAGAAAAAATGAAAGATGAGGAGGAGGAGGAGGTAGATATGAAGGAAACGGAGAGAAAGTAGAGGAGGAGAAAGAGAAGGAGAAAAAATGGAAGATGAGGAGGAGGAGGAGGTAGAGATGAAGGAAGGTGAGAGAAAGTAGAGGAGGAAGAGGAGGAGAAAAATGCAAAATGAGGAGGAGGAGGAGGAGGAGGTAGATATGAAGGAAACGGAGAGAAAGTAGAGGAGAAGGAGGAAGAGGAGGAGAAAAATGCAAGATGAGGAGGAGGAGGAGGAGGAGGAGGAGGAGGTAGATATGAGGGAAACGGAGAGAAAGTACAGGAGGAGGAGGAGGAAGAGATGAAGGAAACGGAGAGAAAGTAGAGGAGGAAGAGAAAGAGGAGGAGAAAAAATGGAAGATGATGATGATGAGGAGGAGGAGGAGGAAGAAGAAGAGGAGCCAGTTCGCAAAATCCCCAGACACGCAAGCAATTAACCTGGACATACAAAATAAAATGAAAAAATAATAATAATAATCACACGAAAAATAACCCCTCCATCCACTTCCTGGAAAACCTCGCTTGCCTAAGACCCGTATTGCCAACGTGATTTTGATGTTTTCCATGTTATCTGTGAAGAGATTTATGTTATGAGTGCAAGGAATTCCAGGCTGAAGGACATGAGGGCCAGGCTGGTTTAAGTTTAGATTCTGAACGTGTTGCAACCTTGCCCTCCCCCCTTCCCCCCTCCACCCCCCACCACCCCCAAAAAAGAGGGTGGTGAGGAAGAGGGGATGAGGATAAGAGAGGGAGAGAATGAGGGGAAAGGAGGATAAGGAGAGAAAGTAGATAGGAGGAGGAGGAGGAGATAAAACACAAGAAGATGAAAAGAAGGAGGAGAAAAAACAGAAGAAAAGGAGAAGAAAAAGTGCAAGAAGAGGAGAAGGAGGAGAAAAAAATAGGAAGAGGAGAAAATATACAAAAGGAGGAAGAGGAGGAGAAAAAACAGAAGATAATGAAAGGAAAGAGGAAACACACAAGAGGAAGAGGAGGAGGAGGAGGAGAAAAAATAAAAGAGAAGAAGAAGAAGAAGGAGGAGGAGGAGAAACCACAAGACGAGAAACGGAAGGAGAAACAAAACAGAAGACAATGAAAAGAGGGAGAAAATACACAAAAGGAAGAGGAGGAGAAAAAAAATAAAGAGAAGAAGAAGAAGAAGGAGGAGGAGGAAGAGGAGGAGAAATCACAAGACGAGAAAAGGGGGAGGAGAAAAAAGCGGAAGACAATGAAAGGAAGGAGGAAATACATAAGAGGAAGAGGAGGAGGAGGAGAAAAATGAAAGAGAAGAAGAAGGAGGAGGAGGAGAAAAATTAAAGAAAAGAAGAAGGAGGAGGAGGAGAAGAAAACACAAGAAGAGCAGAAAAAACAACAACAGAAGACAATAAAAGGAAGGAGAAATTACACAAGAGGAAGAGGAGGAGGAGAAAAAATTAAGGAGAGAAGAAGAAGAAGGAGGAGGATCTCGAGACGGGAGGTTATTCTCAAAATCCCCTCTGACGCACACACAATGGCTCCTCTTCTTACCTCACCTCCACAAAAACCGGCAAAAATCAGCGCATTACCCCCGACATGTGACTTTGGCTTGACCTGGGAATCCTGCAGACCTGAACACCTGCACGACTCTCAGGTCCACAGTCGGTATTTTACAAAGACCTAAAAGGAGATCAGTCGTGTTCTCATGAGCGGTAATTCAGGTAAAAGGTTTGGTCTTGTCCGCTGTGGGCAGACACAGCACCAGTTGAGCCACATTGCGAAATACCTCCAGGGCATCCACTTTTGGGTAAATTACGCCTTAAAGTTAGCTAACTGGACTATTATCAGGGAAGCCTTTTGGTATATTTTAGGGTAATGCATCTTCCATTTCCAACTCTTTGAACTCGGGATTTAATAACAAGAATTCGATATTTTCCACCTGACAAGAAAGAAACTTAAAATAATAAAAATAAGTGTCAGTTATGGAAAAAAAATTAAAAATGCGCAAATTTGCGGAAAATCTTGGGTTTAATATGCGGATTTAGAAAACATTGGAGGCTTCTGGAGTGGGAAGCTCGACCTTAGCAACAACATATTGAAATTTCAGGTCACTATAGGTCTTTTTTAGGGGTTTTAGAGGTTAGCGTTAGCTTCCAATAATTTCTTTATCAGTTTAGCGGTTTAGCGTTAGCGAAGCCAACTTTTTAGTTAAAGATTTACAGTTAGCGAAGCCAACTTTTCGGTTAGCGGTGCCCACCATCGGTTTCCATGGGTGGTTTCCTGCAAGGGTAGATGAGAGGTAAAGAGGATGAGGAAGAGGATGAAGGGAAGTAAACAAGAGGAAAATAGGGGAAGGGGAAGATTCGGACGAGAGGGAAGAAGAAGAGGAAGAGAGGAGAATGGAAGAGGAGGATGAAAGGAAGGGAAAAACAATCGTGAAGATGATGAGGGGAAGAAAGCGAAGGAAAAGGAGGGGAAGATTCGGACGAGAGGGAAGAGGAGGATGAAAGGAAGGGAAAAACACTCGTGAGGAGGATGAGGAAGAGGGTGAGGGAAAGAAGACAAGGGGAAAAAGAGGGTGGGGGGGGAGATTCGGGCAAAATGGAAGGGAAGAAGAGGGGAAGAGGAGGAGGAGAGACGAGAAAAACACACACATGGCAACCCGACCTAGCTCCTCCGTGACCTTGAAAAACGTTCCTATTACAACAAGAACCACAAACCTTTGATAATGCTCCCACCTGGATACACCCACCCACCCCTCTCCCCCCCACTCATTCACCTTCCACCCCTTTCCCTTCCTCCCTTTCTTGGTCTCCCTTTCCCCATTTATTCCCCTTCATCGACTTCCAAGACACACCCAAGTCCTTCTCCTGTCCACCATGCAGTCCCTTCCCCAACCCGTCTCCCCATCCCACAGTCCCTTCATCAACTTCTCCCCAATCCAAAAGGCCCTTCCCCTAATCCCCAACCTTCACCCCTTGCATAAGAAAACGTAAGAGGGGGTAGAGGGGGAAGGGCCATGTGATCTTAGTGTGAATGCGGTAAATCCCCAAGAAGGAGGAGGTGGGGAAGAAGGAGGAGGAGGTGGAGGAAGGGAAGGAGGAGGAGGTGGAGGAAAGGAAGGAGGAGGAGGAGGAGGAGGAGGAGGAGGATAAAAAAAAGTCTGCATATATATTTGTTTGTTTATATTTTTTGCTTGAATATATTACAGAAGTTGTTTTTTTTTTGTCTGTTTATATTTAGATCTTTCCTGCCTCCTCTTGCCTTCCTCTCTTTCCTCTTAACCCTCGCATCATCATCTTCTTTTATCTTCTCTTTGTTCTTTTCTATAATTTTATCCCCTTTTCTTTCCCTTCTCTTCTTTGTTTTTTTACTCATTTCTTTCCCCTGTCTAAATTTCTTTCTCCTTCTCTTTTTTATTTTCTTACAATCTTACGCCATTCTCTTTTCTCTAAACCTTCTCTTTCTCCTTCTCTCTCTTCTCTTCTTTCTCTTCTTTCCTCTTCTTTTTCATCCCTTTCCTCCTTTGTCTGTTTCCTTCCTTCTTCCTGTCTTTCTTTCTCTCTTTATTCTCTTATTCACTCACTATCTTACATTGTTCTCCTTTCTCTAAACCCTCGCATCCTCCTTTATTTCTCTTCTCTTCTTTCTCTTCTTTCCTCTTCATTTCCGTCCTTTCCCTCCTTTGTCTGTTTCCTTCCTTCTCCCTGTCCTTCTTCCTCTCTTCATTCTCTCATTTACTCATTATCTTCTTTTCTCTAAACCCTCGCATCCTCCTTCTTTCTATCTCCTTTTTCTTTCTCTTTTGTAATTTCACATCCTTTTCTCTCCCTTCCTGTCACCCTCTTCACTTTTTCTCCTCCCTGTGCAGCGTTGGTCATGGTTTCAGTTCGGTAATACTAATAATTCCCCTCTTTTTCCCCTCTTTTTATTCCCTCGTCTTCCCCTGAGTTTCCCCTTCGTTTTCCCCTCGCCCCGGACTGACAAGGCCGGGGCGGGGCAGGGCAAGATAAGGTGTAGGAGGAGGGGAGGTGGCGGGGATGAGGGTAAGAAGGGGAAGGAGAGGAGGAGGAGGAGGGGAAGGGAGGTAGAGCAAGTTAAAGGGTAGGAAGAAGGGAGGTGGAGGGGAAGAAAGGGGAGGAGAGAAGAAGTAGGAGAAGGGAGGTAGAGCAAGTTAAGGGGTAGGTAGAGGGGAAGGGGGAGGAGAGGAGGATGAGGGGAAAGGGGGGAAGAGAAGTTATAAAATAGGAAGAAGGGGAGGGGAAGAGGGAGAGAAAAGATGGAGAGGAAGAGGAGGGGGTGAAGAGGACGAGAAAGGAAGGTAGGGGAAAGAATCTGAATGGAAGGGGAAAGAGAAGGGGATGAGGATGAGAGGAAAGGGAAGGGGAAGACAAAATTAAGGAGGGGAAGGGAAGGGGATAGAAGGGGAGGGTCAAGAACAAAGGAATCTAGCACCGGTCTACATATTGAAGGGGTTAAGAAGGAGTGATTGTGGGGGTGATAATGAGTTAGGGAGATGATGATAGTGGTGGTGGTGGTGGTGGTGGTAGTGGTGGTGATGGTAGTGGTGGTTTTGGTGGTGGTAGTGGTGGTGGTGGTTTTGGTGGTGATGGTGGTGGTGGTGGTGGTGGTGATGGTAGTGGTGGTGGTGGTGATGGTGGTGGTAATGGTAGTGGTGGTTTTGGTGGTGGTGGTGATGATAGTGGTGGTGATGATGGTGGTGGTGGTTTTGGTGGTGGTGGTGGTGGTGGTGGGCTATTTCTGGCGCGCGATTCTGAGTTAGGTGTGAATTAAAGGTCAGTTTGTTTGTCACGAGAGAGAGAGAGAGAGAGAGAGAGAGAGAGAGAGAGAGAGAGATTACGTATACATATATTTTTTATCTCTCTTTTGAGGGCACTTTGACCTTCCAGCCTCAGACCAAATGCATGTCACGTGACTTTTTGAAGGACTCTGTGTGAAGGGAAGGGATATGATGTGAAGGGAAGAAAGGGGAGGGAAGGGATGGGAAGGGGAAATAAGGAAGGGATGTGAAGGGAAGAGAAGTGATGTGAAAGGAAGGGAAGAGAAGTGATGTGAAAGGAAGGGAAGGGAAGGGACGTGGTGAAGGGAAGGGAAGGGAAGTGACGTGAAGGGATGGGAAGGGAAGGGAAGTGACGGGAAAGGAAGGGAAGGGATGGGGAGGGAAGGGAAGGGAAGGGAAAGGAAGTGAC
>NC_066517.1:22795039-22800039 GCF_024679095.1 Eriocheir sinensis | reverse complement strand
ATTCATATATCACGAAAAAATAACCTTCCTCCTGCACCCCCCCCCCCCCCAACCCTTTGAGACCTTCCCCCCCTATTCCCCTCCCCTTCCCTGCCCCTTTGATGCTCCTCCTTCCCTCAACCTCCCCCTTCCCATTTGAGTCTCCCCCTTGCCTTCCTCCTCCCCTTCCCCTTTCCTCTATCTCCCCCTTCCCATTTGAGTCTCTCCCTTACCTTCCCCCTTCCCCTTTGAACTTTCCCCTTCCCCTTCCCTCTACCTCCCCCTTCCCATTTGAGTCTCTCCCTTACTTTCCCCCTTCCCCTTTGAACTTCCCCCTTCCCATTTGAGTCTCTCCCTTACCTTCCCCCTTCCCCTTTGAACTTCCACCTTCCCCTTCCCTCTACCTCCCCTTCCCTCACTTCCCCTTCCCCTCCCCCTTCCTCCTTTGAAACCTCGTCCTTCCCTCTGAAACCTCCTTCTCCTCCTCCCCCTTCCCTCTTTGAACCTCCTCCTCCCCCTCCTTCTTTTAACCTCCCTCTCTAAATCTCCCCCTCTCCTTTTGGCCCTCCCTTCCCCATTCCCCTTCTGAACCTTCCCCTTTCCCCCTCCCTACCCCTCTGAACTTTCCCCTCCCTTCCTCCCCTCATTTGCACCTCCCTTCCTACTCCCCTTTCCCTCCCCTTCTCCTCCCTCTGGCCCTCCTTCCCTTCCCCTTCCCTCTGAACCTTCCCTTTCCCCTCCCTCCCCTCTGAACTTCCCCCCTTCCTCCCCTCATTTGCACCTCCCCTTCCTACTCCCCCTTTCCCCTCCCCTTCTCCTCCCTCAGGCCCTCCCATCCCCTTCCCCTCTGAACCTCCCCTTCCCTCTTTGAATCCCTCCTCCCCTTACCTCCCTTCCCCTCTGAACCTCCCCTTCCCTCATTGAATCCCTCCTCCCCCTTCCCTCTCCCCCTTTCCCCTCCCCCTTCTCCTCCCCCTTGGCCCTCCCTGCACACACAAAAAGTACAGTTCCTGGTGGCACGCGGGGACGGCAGTGATCAGGCTGTCAGGCGAGGCGCGGAGGGCCAATCACGTGCCACAAACCGGTCGGGAGGCTGCAAGCGGCGTGGTGCGGGCGAGGCAGGAGTGACGGCCGCGCACACGCACACACACACACACACACACACACACACTAGTTTTTAATAAGATATGTATGAAAAAAAAGTAGTTACCAGTAATAAATGAATACAACACACACACACACACACACACACACACACACACACACACACCAGTTTTTAATAGATATGAGTAGTAATGAGCATATAATGAATGAAATCGTGATATGAGGGAAATTATAGTAAACAGTAAGAAATTAAATGAAAAGAAAACGATATAAGGGAATGTAGTTAGAGGTTAAGATTAAATGAAAAAAAATGAGGGAAATAAAGTTTAGTAATGAATATAAAAACAGATATGAGGTTAAGTAGTAAAAAATCAGTAAAAAAAAAGAGTTAATATGGAAAGAGAAGTAAATAAAATCAATATAAGACGAGTTAGTAATAAATGAAGAGATAAAAGGGAAAGTAAAATAATGAGTAATGAATGGATGAATAAATATGAACAGAGAAACAAATAAGGAAAATCACACTAAAAACGGATCAATGGACAGATAATAAATGGATGTTTGAACGAATAAAAAAAATATAAAAAAATAATGACAGGCTTAGTGGTTATGCAAGGTGGGTGTCAAGTTAATTTCGTAACACACACACACACACACACACACACACACACACAAGAAAGAATTAATGGGCGGAACTTATCAAAATAACACACACAACGTTACCTAATACTTTAATTTAAGGATACACACACACACACACACACACACACACACAAGAAAGAAATAATGGGCGGAACTTCTCAAAATAACACACACAACGTTACCTAATACTCTAATTTAAGGACACACACACACACACACAAGAAAGAAATAATGGGCGGAACTTCTCAAAATAACACACACAACGTTACCTAATACTCTAATTTAAGGACACACACACACACACACACACACACACACACACACACACACACACACACAGCATTCACGTAAGAAACAAGTCCCCCCTTCTCTCCCACTTCCCACCCTCCCTTTGACCCCCAGAACTCAAAGAAAACGGGAAGCGGATAATTGAGCGGTCACGGTGAAACCAAAACACCCTCAAGAAGTCCACGATTGACGCAAATGAAGAAAAAGAAACGGCTTTGTCACCCCGCTCCCCTGTCCCCCCCTTCCTCCCCCTTCACCCCCGCCCTCACATTCGCCCCCCCCCCCCTTCTTCACCCACCCCACAGCCAGATAGTAATTATGTAAGGTTACTCGGCGCTGCACTCTTGTCTATATCTTAAAATGTTTCGTCTGACGTCAATGATTGTGAAAAAGTAATGCTCGTACGTTCAGGTCGTTGAGTTTTATCAGCTTTTGCTCAATGAAAGAAGGGTGAGCGTGTGAGGGAGGGAGGGAGATAACGGGGGGGGGGTGGCAGGATGTTAAAACAGGAGATGGATGGAGGGAGAGGGAGAAAGGTGAAAGGGAGAGAGAGAGAGAGAAAGAAGGGGGGATGAGTGGATGACGAGGTGAAACAGAGGATGAGGGAGTGAGAGACAGAGGGAGAAAAGGGAAGAAGATTAGAGGAAGAAAATAAGAGGTAGAGAAGGGAGAGAGAGAGAGAGAGAGAGAGAGAGAGAGAGAGAGACAGATGGATGAATGGAGAGAGGAAGAAAGTGAGAGGGAGGAAGAGAGAGGTGAGAGAGAGAAAAGGAGAAAGAAGATGAGAAGGAAACGGGAGAGAGAGGGAGAGAGGTGAAACAGAGAGAAAGAGAGAGAGGGAGAGGGAAAGAAAGGGAGATGAAAGGAGAAGGAGGGAGAGAAAGGGAAGTACCAGAATGAAACAGAAGGAGAGGGAGGTAAGGAGGGAGAAACAGACATAAAGAGAGAGAGAGAGAGAGAGAGAGAGATATGAAACAGAGGAAGATGGAGGTAAGGAGGAAGGGAGGGCTGGAGAGAACAAGGTCGTTAGTTCGTGTTACCGGGCCCCGTTGACGTCAGAGTTGAGTTACTTCATTGTTAGGCGTGAAGGTATTTAGGTTTTACTTTTCACAATTAGTCCCCCTCCTTGATTTTTTTTTCTCCTCCTCCACTTTATTTCTCTCTCTCTCTCTCTCTCTCTCTCTCTCTCTCTCTCTCTTCATTTCGCTTTTGTGTTGTCTACTCATTCATGCCTTCACGCTCCTCCTCCTCCTCTTCCTCCTCTTCCTCCTCCTCCTCCGCTTCCTCCTCCTCCTCTTTGTTTATGTATGCACCTTTTTTTTTCTTTCTCCTTTTTTTTTTTTTGTTTAGAGTCTATTTTCAGTGTAGTTATTAATAGTTCTGTGTTATTCTCTCTCTCTCTCTCTCTCTCTCTCTCTCTCTCTCTCTCGTTCTAAATTAAATACATATAGGAAAAGAGAGAGAAGAGAGAGAGAGAGAGAGAGAGAGAGAGAGAGAAAATTATCGCACTAAGTTAACATTCACATCACTGACTACTACTACTACTACTACTTTTACTACTACTACTATTACTACTACTACTGCTACTACTACTACTATTCCTCACCTGCTTGAGCCAGTCCTAAACCTCCTTCCCGCTCTCTTGTCCGGCTGGGGGGCGACGGGGGGCGGCTGGGGGTCACTGAGAAGGTCTTGGGCGTCCTCTCGCAGCAATAACGAGAGAGGAAGCAGCAGGCGGGGGGCTGGAGGGGGTGGAGAGGTAGATTAGGTTAGGTTAGATTAGGAAGGATAGAGAGGAGAGGAGATTGATTAGGTTAGGTTAAGTTAGATTAGGAAGGATAGAGAGGAGAGGAGAGGAGATAGATAGGGTTAGGTTAGATTAGGAAGGATAGAGAGGAGAGGAGATTGATTAGGTTAGATTAAGTTAGATTAGGAAGGATAGAGAGGAGAGAAGAGGAGATAGATAGGGTTAGGTTAGGTTTGGTTAGTATAGGAAGGAGAGAGAGCAGAAGAGATAGGTTAGGTTAGGTTAGTATAGGAAGGAGAGAGAGCAGAAGAGATAGATTAGGTTAGGTTAGGTTAGTATAGGAAGGAGAGAGAGCAGAAGAGATAGATTAGGTTAGGTTAGGTTAGTATAGGAAGGAGAGAGAGCAGAAGAGATAGATTAGATTAGGTTAGGTTAGGTTAGGTTAGTATAGGAAGGAGAGAGAGCAGAAGAGATAGATTAGGTTAGGTTAGGTTAGGTTAGGTTAGTATAGGAGAGAGAGAAGAGGAGAAGAGTGAAGCGAGGAGTCAGGGAAGAAAGGAGGGAATGAAAATGAATAACAAGAAAAAAAGAAAATGGGGGTGTAGGAAGGGAAAAGGATACTGCCATTATGATGAATACAATACGTCATTCATTCTTAAAACATTTCATCACCGCACTCACTCACTCCTTCACTCACTCACTCACTCACCGTCTCCTTGGGTATCTAGAGTGTAATAGGGTGTGGACGGGGCTGCCTCCACCCCTCCAGTACCTCCACTCAGCACCACTATCAACACCACCAGTAAGCACGTCACCGCGCCCCTCATCCTGCCCTGTGAAATGGAACGGCAATGCTCAGTCCCACATTCTCAGATAGGAACAGCGAGTAGCGGGCTTTTTTATTATTATTGTTTCCTTTTTTTGTGCCCTTTAGCTGTCTCCTTTGTTTTTCTATTTTTTTCTCTGTTGCTCTGGTATCGAAAGCCTCTGAGAATAATGATTAGACCAGCCTCCGTTTTCTTTAAGACTTGTTGTGAGTGACCTGACCTGACCTAACTTAACCTGCGCCTCTCACCCATCAGACTCCTCCTGGTGCAAGCATGCCACGAGAATGTTCTTGGTTAATAAAATAGAAAGGAGATTATGGCATGGTTACCCCTACAAATAAAACGGTTTCTTTATAGCCCTTGTTATATGCTACGTCAGCCTTCCGTGTTTGTTTCCTTCCCTAATTTTCCTC
>NC_066517.1:22755039-22792539 GCF_024679095.1 Eriocheir sinensis | reverse complement strand
TGTCGCATTCCGGGCTGTAACAATATGCGGACAGACCTCTCCTACCGCTCTTGTTGCATTCCGGGTTGTAACAATGTGCGGACTGACCTCTCCTACCGCTCTTGTTGCATTCCGGGTTGTAACAATGTGCGGACAGACCTCTCCTACCGCTCTTGTTGCATTCCGCGCTGTAACTATGCGGACTGACCTCTCCTACCGCTCTTGCTGCATTCCGGGCTGTAACAATGTGCGGACTGACCTCTCCTACCGCTCTTGTTGCATTCCGGGCTGTAACAATGTGCGGACAGACCTCTCCTACCGCTCTTGTCGCATTCCGGGCTGTAACAATGTGCGGACTGACCTCTCCTACCGCTCTTGTTGCATTCCGGGTTGTAACAATGTGCGGACAGACCTCTCCTACCGCTCTTGTTGCATTCCGGGATGTAACAATGTGCGGACAGACCTCCTACCGCTCTTGTTGCATTCCGGCTGTAACAATGTGCGGACAGACCTCCTACCGCTCTTGTTGCATTCCGGGTTGTAACAATGTGCGGACAGACCTCTCCTACCGCTCTTGTTGCATTCCGCGCTGTAACTATGCGGACTGACCTCTCCTACCGCTCTTGCTGCATTCCGGGCTGTAACAATGTGCGGACTGACCTCTCCTACCGCTCTTGTTGCATTCCGGGCTGTAACAATGTGCGGACAGACCTCTCCTACCGCTCTTGTCGCATTCCGGGCTGTAACAATGTGCGGACAGACCTCTCCTACCGCTCTTGTTGCATTCCGGGCTGTAACAATGTGCGGACAGACCTCTCCTACCGCTCTTGTCGCATTCCGGGCTGTAACAATGTGCGGACATACAACTCCTACCGCTCTTGTTGCATTCCGGGCTGTAACAATGTGCGGACTGACCTCTCCTACCGCTCTTGTTGCATTCCGGGCTGTAACAATGTGCGGACAGACCTCTCCTACCGCTCTTGTTGCATTCCGGGCTGTAACAATGTGCGGACTGACCTCTCCTACCGCTCTTGTTGCATTCCGGGCTGTAACAATGTGCGGACAGACCTCTCCTACCGCTCTTGTTGCATTCCGGGCTGTAACAATGTGCGGACTGTCCTCCTACCGCTCTTGTTGCATTCCGGGCTGTAACAATGTGCGGACAGACCTCTCCTACCGCTCTTGTTGCATTCCGGGCTGTAACAATGTGCGGACTGATCTCTCCTACCGCTCTTGTTGCATTCCGGGCTGTAACAATGTGCGGACTGACCTCTCCTACCGCTCTTGTTGCATTCCGGGCTGTAACAATGTGCGGACAGACCTCTCCTACCGCTCTTGTTGCATTCCGCGCTGTAACTATGCGGACTGACCTCTCCTACCGCTCTTGTTGCATTCCGGGCTGTAACAATGTGCGGACAGACCTCTCCTACCGCTCTTGTTGCATTCCGGGCTGTAACAATGTGCGGACTGTCCTCTCCTACCGCTCTTGTTGCATTCCGCGCTGTAACTATGCGGACTGACCTCTCCTACCGCTCTTGTTGCATTCCGGGCTGTAACTATGCGGACTGACCTCTCCTACCGCTCTTGTTGCATTCCGCGCTGTAACTATGCGGACTGACCTCTCCTACCGCTCTTGTTGCATTCCGGGCACGCTTGCAGTCATATATATCAAGTCCCTAACCATGTCTAGTCACCGCTTGTAGGTCGCCCGGCTTGCTTTCACTGCGACATGATTATAGCACAGCAGTTTCCCCGCCGTCATCAACCTTCACATCAGTCCTCAGTTCTTATTTCCGTTCCCCAAAATCAAATCGTAGGCTATGATGAGATAATTGATGTTTACGTTTGATGGTGTACAGTTTTCTATTTACTCACATACTTATTTTCTTCTTAATGGTGATGATAGTAATTAATTTAGAATGTGGATGGAATTCAACCTACCAACATTCTCTCTCTCTCTCTCTCTCTCTCTCTCTCTCTCTCTCTCACACACACAGGCATTCCAATATATCCCACGAGCGAGAGGTGAAGAGGTAGGCTATTGGTAAAAGCGAAATAGAAAAATACTGATGGAAAGGCAAACTCAAGTAATATGATGCATTGAGTATTTACATAGACATTCCTGAAGCCCTCTCCGCAGCGCTTCTTATCAATACTAACTCATTATCGCCCCTGGGAGCTAATATTGACGTTTCTTATTGCAAAGTTATCACCACCTTCGATCGGCAGCTAATATTGGCTGTGCTGGATGCCGTCATGTTGGGAGGAAGAATAAACACGATATGGACTCACAAACTTCTCAATTTTCATCTGCACGGGTTGCCTGTGTGGAGATATGAGCTGGCTTATGAATATATATTAAAATCATTTCTCGATATCATGCCGACACTAATAAGTCAACAACGCAGATAACTAAGAAATCATAGTACACCAAATCAATTATACCTGTAGAAAGCTTGTTTACTTGTGAGGGAATGAGCTAACAATGCAACTATCTAACTATCTCCCTTAATTAAACGAGCTCTATATTGATTGATTGATTGATAGTTTAGAACAGAACACATAAATTTAGGCAACACACTGAATGAAGATGGTATAGTATTGGGTCATAGATCGTGTCTGCATTAAACCATACTAAAACATAAGTGTCGGTAGGTGTGGTTAGGCTAAGTCACTAACCAACACATCCTACCAAGCAACAAAGTATTAAAAAAACAGAGTTATCAGTCCTCAGCTCTTTTTCCCTTCCCCTAAAATCAAATCGGAGGCAATGATGAGAAAATTGATGTTTACTTTTGATGGTGAACATTTTTATTTTTATTCCCATACTTATTTTCTTCGTAATGATGATGATGGTAATTAGAATGTGGATGGATTTCAACCTACCAACATTCTCACTTATCACACACACACACACACACACACACACACACACACAGAGTTATCCCTTAAATTCCCCGCGTGTGTGTGACGTGGGAACAAGGCACTGGGTCTGGCTGGTTGGCAGGCACCCCGCATCCTTCACTCTGTTTATAGCCGCATACTTTCACCCACCATTAAGCCACATATGCTACTGTGGTCCAATATGCACGTGTCAACGCAGCTCACTCTCGCTCTAAGACAAAAACTACCGCATTAACGAACGAGGAAGTGTGTGTCTGTATCCGTGTTGAAGATAAAAGCAAACCATTACCTTGATATCAATGTCTTCCGTTGTTTGCTTCTTCTCATCCTTGTATTTATATTATTCATCGCCTTCTCCATGCATTAACATAAGCGCACGTGGGTCAAAGTGCAGATCATTATAATATCAACTTCCACACAGGAGAGAATTAATACTACAAGAGGTGTGGAGAGTGAGTGGAGAGAATTAGGGGCATGTATAGCTGCGCATGGCCCCGGTGTTCATCTCTGTCGCATTGGACGAACAAGGAGCAGTGATCGAGAGTATTGCAGGGGGCGTGAATTAGTAAAGTTAGGGGACATATGCTATAGCTGTTCGTGGCCCCGGTGCTCATCTCTGTCGCATTGGACGAACAAGGAGCAGTGATCGAGAGTATTGCAGGAGGTGTGAATTAGTAAAGTTAGGGGACATATGCTATAGCTGTTCGTGGCCCCGGTGTTCATCTCTGTCGCATTGGACGAACAAGGAGCAGTGATCGAGAGTATTGCAGGAGGTGTGAATTAGTAAAGTTAGGGGACATATGCTATAGCTGTTCGTGGCCCCGGTGTTCATCTCTGTCGCATTGGACGAACAAGGAGCAGTGATCGAGAGTATTGCAGGAGGTGTGAATTAGTAAAGTTAGGGGACATAATTATGCAATAGCTGTTCGTGGCCCCGGTGTTCATCTCTGTCGCATTGGACGAACAAGGAGCAGTGATCGAGAGTATTGCAGGAGGTGTGAATTAGTAAAGTTAGGGGACATATGCTATAGCTGTTCATGGCCCCGGTGCTCATCTCCGTCGCATTGGACGAACAAGGGAGTGAACTGTACGCCGAATGCTCAGGGCGGGATTCAAACTCGGGTCCGCGGATTCGTATAGCTAGGCACGGTAATCACTTCACCGGTAGGCTAAATAAGAGATGTGTCTAGTCATAAGAGGGTAGTGACAAAATTAGGTTACGACCCCATCTAGAAATTAATAAAATGATAATCAGACCGCTATGGAATACTTAACTAGGATTTCTTTTTTTGTATGTTTGTTTGTGTATGAGAAGTGCTTTTTATTATTTGCTTTTCGGCCTTGACTGCTTCCTCTGATGTAAAAAGACAAAAAAAGTGTGACGTAGAGGAGAGAGAATTAATTAAGTAGCAGAAAAAGGTCATTCATAGCAAGGATCGGGCACGAAGGACAAGTAGCCGGAGCTTGACTCGTCTGCGGCCACATCAAAGCCAATTCACACACACACACACGCACGAGGCCAGGCAGCACGACCCTCACCCCCGCCCTTCCTTCCTTCTTTCCCATCTTTCTCAGCCCCCACTAATGAGTATCGAAGTGTGGAACAGTGTTTGGTTATGAATGACTCTCAGGGTCGCCAAGGAGTGCACGATTTTTTTTTCATCCATATCAAAAGCTTTTCAAATTGTTCTTTTCCTATTTCCTTATTTTTTCCTTATTTCT
Source organism: Eriocheir sinensis (assembly GCF_024679095.1). Classification (NCBI taxonomy): domain Eukaryota; kingdom Metazoa; phylum Arthropoda; class Malacostraca; order Decapoda; family Varunidae; genus Eriocheir; species Eriocheir sinensis. The sequence goes on along the minus strand of NC_066517.1, from coordinate 22,787,934 downwards.
TGCATTTTCTTCTTATTTGTTTGTCTCATTTTTTTGTTCATCTATTTGTGTATGAACCTTCTCTCCTTCCTGTTCTGTCACCTCTACCCTTTCTTCTTTCTCATGACTACAAATGGTCTCTTCAAAGAACTATACCAACAGACCCTTTCTCCTCCATATCTACATACTTACAGACCCTTTCCTCTTCATATCTCCATACCTGTCAATCATACTCTACAACGGATCATTCAACAAACATCAAACAGCAGATGAAAATAGCTATGAAACCTTTATTACCTAACTGAAACCTCAACGGTACATAATTACATCTCTTCTGTACACACATTCAGAATAAGGAACGTGGGCAAAGTACAAACTGTGTTAAGTACAATGCAAATGTGTTTGTGGTGACGCTCCGCCTTGGCCGTCACCAGCGGAGCAGTGGGCGGCCTCAGAGCTGTGTTCTTTAGAGTGCAGTGTGGGAGGGCAAGAGAATGGAGATGTGGGAAAATAGGTCATGCTTTCATCCATAGTGACGAGTTTAGATAAAGACAAGAGGCAAGTGAATGAAGTGAGTATGTAGGGATATGTGACATGCAGAAAGAGAGCAGATGCAGATGTATAAGAGGCAAGGGAAGAGATGTATATTTGTCCTTATGTGATTACAAATTAAAGGCAAGAATCAGTTTGCATTCAAATTGCACAAAAACTGCTGGGAAGGTACGGCATATTGAGGAACGTGATATTGTACATACGCGAGAGCGAAAATTGTGACACTGACGAGAAGATGAATGATTGATGGGTGCCTGCAGAACAGTGTGCAATGGAGGGGATACAAATATTATGTCTTGCAATGTAGCCTCACTTTTCTACTATTTCTTTCTGTTGTCAGAGGCATTTTCATAGGCCCTAGCCTGTGGAGCTTACTGACTGAATGAAAACATTTAGTATTCAAAATGTAAGACCAAGGTGTGCCTGGAACATAAAATAAGGTGCTGGTTGTCAGGTGTTGGTAAATCGGTGGTATACCTGTACTAGGAATGAACAGGACTTAAAAGAGAACCTCTGACAGATTATAAAAAAGACTAGCACTTGGGTGTGCAATGACTGGACGACACTCGCAGGGAGTATTGACTATCTGTCTCTCTTAATGCCCACACACAACAATTGCTTGCATCCATCCACAGAAACCAACTCATCCACCTAAATCAGTTAGTCTGTTGGTCAGTCACAGTCAGTCAGTCAGTAGATCAGTCAGTCAATCATCTATGCCAGTCAATCCATAAGGATTTTGTCTTTTTACACTGTCATCAGTCTAATCGCAGCAGCATTTATCATTCATTACACGAAACCATTTACATGTGTAAGTCCGCCTAACCATTCGCAATAGTTTTTTCATCTTTAAAGAGTACATGACGTTACTCCCCGATAAGGCGACTGACGAACGCTTCAATCCTAGACTCCTCTTGTAGACCCACAAACTTGTCCACGACCTTCCCGTCCTTCACCGCCAGGACTGAGGGAACTGCCGACACCTGCAACACGGAGGTGAGTCAAGAAGGATGCTTGATAAGAGTGCTGTCCTAATGTATGTATTACTGACCTCAATTTGCTGAAGGCTAAAGCTTATTTATTCAATCAATACTTATTCTTTGGAGAAAAGTTACAAACATTGAAGCATTTATGAGGACAATGAATCTCTTGTGAATATATAAATATTATGTGAATATTTGTGGGTTAAACTATCTCATCAATGAATGTGTTGAATATTTTTTGATAAAACTCCTTAGAAGATACATTGAATAATCCAGGAAAAGACTCCCATCCGTGAGTTTCAGGGTTCACCAAGGCAGCAGTGTCCACTCACCCCATAGTCGAGGGCCAAGTCAGACACGTCATCGATGTCGACCTTGGCCAGGTGGACCTTCTCACCCTTGCCCCCGATGATGGTCTCCAGCCGCGGCCCCAGCAGCTTGCACGGCCCACACCACCTGCGGAATAACATCAAGTAAGTAATTTTCAAGCTACGATTATTTTTATTTTACAACAAATTCTTTTCCATAGTTTCTCATTTTCTGTAACTTCAGTAATGAAATAGGAACATCAGCCCCTATATTAATTTCATTCATATTGTTTAGTGAAAAAATGGAAACGCTAATAATAATCCTAGCATAGCATACATGTATAGATAATTTTCTCATAGTGTCATGCCACACATAATATATAACAAAACAGTGCATGAGCGCCACCTATTCTACATCACGGCCCAACTCATCCCAACTCCTTAAGATATAAACCACAAGACATAATAAACTATAAGGCTTGAAGCACTTGAGATACTTCCTGATTCACCCAGCATCATCATACACGTGCAAAACTACAGCTACGACAACACCTGCCATCTGTAACAAGTCCAGTCAGAAGAATGAGATCATCCAACATTATATTAATTTCTCGGCACTGTACTGCACGACACACAAACCTAGTGACTACTATAATGCCTACAGAGCTTCAGAGCTATCAGAGTGCCAGCTATAATGACTATGGTTGTTGTTGAGAGCCTCGGGAACAGAAGAACCACTAGGAGGATACGCTGGTGGTCTGGGGGGGAGACACTGGGAGCACCTTTGTGACTGGCAGTGTGAAGGGCAGAGCCAGCAAGTAGAGTATGTAAGCTAAGCATGTGAAGGTTGGTTAAAATAGGTACTAAAGGGTTGGGTATATTATGAAAATGTAACATCACAATAATAAAATAAAAAAACATCCACAGAAAACATCAGTATGGCACAAAAATGACAAGCCAGAGGAGGTGAAAAGAGGCAAGGGAATGTAGATACAGAAAAAATTATGACTGCAAAATTACAATAATAACACAAAGAAACATTCACAGCAAACATCAATATGGCACAAAAATGACAAGCCAGAGGAGGTGAAAAAAGGCAAGTGAATGTAGCTACAGAAAAAAGTATGACTGCAAAATCACATTAATCCTGTAGCAGCAACGGGCCAAATTTGTGGCTTTACCGTGTACCAGCGACGGGCCAATTTTTTGCAATGATATAAACCCCTCAAAATAGATGATGCATAAACTGATCACAAATGCATTGATATATATTATGAAATGGTTTGCGTGAGTGATGATGTTTTCTCATTTTTCTTGCTTAAAGGGGCCTTACAAAATACGATCCCCACAGCTACCAGGTTAAATAAAACAAAGAAACATCCACAGCAAACATCAATATGCCACAAAAAACAACAATGCAGAGGAAGTCAAAAGTGGACAGGGGTATGCAGCTACAGGAAAGCCACTAGAGATGCCAGACTAGACAACAAAAAACAGGTTAGGTTGGTAGACACAGGCCCTGAGGCAACTGGGAAAACACAACCTGTTCCCGCCATACTACAAACCCAATAATGCTTCAGTATCCCAAATAAAACATATAACCAACCAAATATGACCCAATAACACTAGAATCAGGTGAATAACATAATCTATAGCATATGTGAGGTAAAAAAAAAAAAAAAAAAAAAAAAAAAAAAACAGGAAATAGCAGACAAGTTACCACCAGAACATGCTCCTATAGCCCAATTAAAACCTTAAATCAACCAAATATGACCCCAAAAACACTAGAATTGGGTGAAGAACTTTATCAAAAGCAAACACAGGAAACAGCAAGATAAGAAAACAAAGTAGCAGACAAGTTATCACCCCACACTGCTCCTATAACCCAATTAAAACCAAAAACCAAACATATATAAGCCAAAAAACACTAGAATGAGGAGACGAACATTATCAAAAGCAAACATAAGAAAGAGCAAGATAAGAAAACAACGTAGCAGACAAGTTATCACCACACACTGCTCCTATAACCCAATTAAAACCAAAAAATAACGACATATAAGCCAAAAAACACTAGAATGAGGAGACGAACATTATCAAAAGCAAACATAAGAAACAGCAAGATAAGAAACAAACTAGCAGACAAGTTATCACCCCACACTGCTCCTATAACCCAATTAAAACCAAAAACCAAACACATATAAGCCAAAAAACACTAGAATGAGGAGACGAACATTATCAAAAGCAAACATAAGAAACAGCAAGATAAGAAAACAAAGTAGCAGACAAGTTATCACCACTCACTGCTCCTATAACCCAATTAAAACCAAAAAACAGCCACAAATCACCAAAAAAACACTAGAATGGAGTAAGGAACACAATCTACAGCATATGTGAGGCTTAGCTTGATAAACCAGGATGTGGAAACAAGTGATCACTTTACATTGACAGGGGTTCCCAACCAGTGTTTGCTCATTACCCTGCTCTCCACACCTCCTTTCAATCATTACCCCATTTTGCTTATGCTTCCACAACTGCATTTTAGCCCATACTTTAAAAAAAAATGTATTAATATATTTGCATGTGGTATTATGCAGGGAAGTAAAGAACTTTAGAATGAAAGGACGGAGAAGGACGGATTCAGTTGCCCTGGTCTAAAGCCTATCGCAATGGGTATAATTTCACTAAGACTTTTTTTTTGGTCACCCTCTGTCTCTCGATTACCCCACAGAAAAGACCAAATTACCCCAGGTTGGGAACTCCCGCGTATACAACGTAACAATACAACGCAGAAGGAGAGATAAGACACCACACACACAACAAACCCTTAAACAACGTCCTGATGGGGGCAAAGCATATTAAAGGGCATTACTGTGCATATTAAAGGGCATGAAAGGTATAAAACAAAGGGCATGAATAAAAAATGGGTCCCCTACTCTGCATGAAAATCAACAACGAAAGGGCGATTAAAAAAAAATGGGTCCCCTACTGTGCATGAAAATCAGGGACAAAGCATATTATAGGGCATGAACGGTATATAACAAAGGGCATGAATCAAGAAATGGGTCCCCTACTGTGCATGAAAATTGGGGACAAAGCATATTATAGGGCATGAACGGTATATAACAAAGGGCATGAATCATAAAATGGGTCCCCTACTGTGCATGAAAATTGGGGACAAAGCATATTATAGGGCATGAACGGTATATAACAAAGGGCATGAATCATAAAATGGGTCCCCTACTGTGCATGAAAATCAGGGACAAAGCATATTATAGGGCATGAACGGTATATAACAAAGGGCATGAATCATAAAATGGGTCCCTTACTGTGCATGAAAATCGGGGACAAAGCATATTATAGGGCACGAACAGTATATAACAAAGGGCATGAATAAAAAAATGGGTCCCCTACTGTGCATGAAAATCAACAACGAAAGGGCGAATAAAAAAAATGGGTCCCTTACTGTGCATGAAAATCAATAACGAAAGGGCGAATAAAAAAAAGATGGGTCCCTTACTGTGCATGAAAATCGGGGACAAAGCATATTATAGGGTATGAACGGTGTATAACAAAGGGCATGAATCAAAAAATGTCTCCCTTACTGTGCATGAAAATCGGGGACAAAGCATATTAAAGGTCACTAAAGGCACATATCAAAGGGCATGAATAAAAAATGGGTCCCTTACTGTGCATGAAAATCGGGGACAAAGCATATTATAGGGCAGGGCTACTCAACTAAAATATAACTGATTTACATGGTCCCTGACTGTAGGCCCTACAATCAGTCAAGGAAATACACTTGCAAGAATCCATCGCTAGGACTTTCATAATGTAAAATTATATTTTGCTACTCCTGGAGCTGGGGTCCAGCTACAATATTTAATCGGCATGAATCAAAAAATGGGTCCCTTACTGTGCATGAAAATCAACAACGACTGGGGTGGAGGAGTTGAGGACCCGGTCTTTGAAGTCCTCCTCGTCGTGCACGGTGAAGGAGGCCCTGGCGGCGGTGTGGGTGCTGAGGCGCCTAACGGGGTGTGACAGGCGGGACAGGCACCGGGGCAGCATGGCGGGGGGAGGCACTGGCACACAGGTGAGGACTCAGGTGTGTGTGGAGGAGGTGTGGAGGTGCTGGGGAGGTGGACAGCCTTGGGCCACCGCTCCACTGCCAGCCTCGGGTTAAATATCGGTACTGGGCTTCTTCCTGTTCCTGGGGGTCCTGGTCTTGTGGTATTTGGGGTGTTATTTTAGTGCCTCCTGAGTGCCTGGGTGAGAGGGTGCCACGAGAAGCCGAATTTCGTCTGCTGTTCTGCTCTATGGCGGTGTAACAGGGCGGCCACAGCTGACTCCTCCACTGATGGTTATCGTTATATATATTTTTCGTGGTCTTTTCGTCCTTGAGGGAAGGCTATTCTTTGTTTTTTGGGTGGTTTGTGACCCTCGTAAAGTTACATAAGTCTTTCGCACTGTTAGGGAATTATACGCAGTTGTTTTGCTAGTGTTGGTATAATCTAGATACGTGTTCGTTGGGTGTTGCATCATTGATAGTTTTGTCACTCTTGTGTGGACTTAGGAGTAATAAATGTTTCTCTGGTTGTATTTAAGATTTCAGAGTCACAAACGTACAATTTTCCGAAGTTGTCTCCCGCAGTATCTCAGTTTTACGTGATTGTATTGATTAATTAACATAAGAAATGACGTGTACAGTCTATAGCTTGAATGATTGATTGATTGAAGTTTATTGTTGCAAGGAGAATTACAACAAGGGAGATGATTGATTGATTGATTGATAGTTTATTGTTGCAGGTAAACAACAAGGGAGAAGGGAGGAACATGCCATCCCAACCCCCAGGCAGGACAGAGTGTGATTATACAACTATTAATACATGTGTAGGTAGCACTATGAAACTAAAAAGATACAATGGTAGGAAGGAAAGCACAACAAGGGAGGGGTCATGCCATCCCATCCCCAGGTATAGCTTAATTGAATGATTGATTGATTGAAGTTTATTGTTGCAAGGAGAATACAACAAGGGAGATGATAGGTCATGCCATCCCATCCCCAGGTATAGCTTGAATGATTGATTGATTGAAGTTTATTGTTGCAAGGAGAATACAACAAGGGAGATGAGAGGTCATGCCATATCCCATCCCCAGGTATAGCTTGAATGATTGATTGATTGAAGTTTATTGTTGCAAGGAGAATTACAACAAGGGAGATGAGAGGTCATGCCATATCCCATCCCCAGGTATAGCTTGAATGATTGATTGATTGAAGTTTATTGTTGCAAGGAGAATACAACAAGGGAGATGAGAGGAGGTATAGCTTGAATGATTGATTGATTGAAGTTTATTGTTGCAAGGAGAATACAACAAGGGAGATGAGAGGTCATGCCATATCCCATCCCCCAGGTAAGCTTAAATGAACAGCTTGCAGAATATAGACGTTTCAGTTCTTGTATATCCAGAATCATAGAAGTATATAATTTCCTTAGTTATAGCGACCATCAGTATTACACATCTTCACGTGACTATATATCGATTAACATAAGGAATGACGTGTGCTTGAATGAACAGCTTGGTCTGCTTGGTCGTGACATTGTACAGCAGATATGACACTCCAGTCAGCGATAAAGGAATTACGGAAGCGACTGAACGGGTTACATAACAATGGGAGAGTGAGTTGGTTAGTCGGATTTACGGAATAATAGATTAGACGTGAATATCTCTAGACACGAATCTCACTAAATATTGGAGCAGTAATAGACACGAGGAACTGAAGTATTGTATGGCATTGTAAAACTTGAGGCGTTGGTTAAAATAATTCAATTTAAAAAGTGCAGACGATACATCATCTTCCCGCCATGGCAAGGTCGGCGGGTTGGTCCGTCAAATCACCATCTTTACTATCCCCCAATTAAATAAAAACCAAAACCAGAAACCAATACACCCCAAACAATTTACCTCAATCACTAACCCTATCCATGAAGCTTAAATTAATTATCCCTCATCTTTATCCTCTGTTATGTGTATACGGTCGCTGGTTTGACTCCCCAAGTTTCGTCACTCAGATTGATCACAAGGCAGCCAGAGTCGCCCTTTTTTGGCCTTATTTCACCATGGCGGAGGGCAGCGAGGACGCCAGCACCATCACCCTGACCGTGAAGACCGCCAAGGACAAGCAGCAGGTCGAGATAGCCAAGGACGCGACCGTGAAGGAGGTGAGAACGGCGAGCGGCGAGGCGGGTCCTGTCATGCCTCCTGCCCCGTGTCCAGAACGTTCCCCCGGCCTGTTATGTGTGTTTTGTGTGTTTTAGTGTGTTTTTTGGTGTGTTTGGGTGTGGAAGTGTGTTTAATGGGTGTTTGGGTTTGGTGGGGGGTCCGGGGGGTGGGAAGGGCGGGGCCGGGGTGGTGTGTCCTGGAACATGCCGCCTCATGCTTATTTTTTTTATTATTTTTTTTCCTTTCCTTGTTTCCTCCTTCCCTCATTTTCCTTCCCGTCCATTGTATATGTCCGTGGATGTCTTCATCTATAATTCTATATACACAGTCCTCCATCTACACCGTCCTATGAATATGTAGCATTATTTTCCTGTTTTAATATTTGCCTTGATCATTTACTATACTTTAGTGCAGGGACGATAGCTTTTAGTTAGTGCAGGGACGATAGCTTGTTTTAAGAGTAGACTGGATAGCTACATGGACGAGGACGACAGGTGGCAGTGAGGTGTGGGTGCAGTAAGGTGACAGGGTACTGGTGCGTGCCTAGTACCGCCGGTATAACGAGGATCAAGCCTCTACCTGTAACCCCTGTAACTACACCTCACCCATCGTGAGTAGTGGGGGGGATTCTGGAGCTGCCCTGTGTAGGCCACCTGGCCTCTTGCAGTTTCCCTATGTTCTTATGTATACTTGGTGTTGTGTAGAGGCTCCGCCTCACAGTCGTGGTGGTCCACCGCTGCTCCCGGTCCTGCCATCCCTGCTCAACAGGGCGATTTGGTCCGGTATCATGTTGGAAGTCCTACATCTTGAGGTGTAGCCCGGCACTGGAGGTTCGTCTGGGACTGTTTGTAGCAGCTTGTCCAGCCCATTCTTAAACCTGTTTACCAGGCAACCTGTTAGGTTTCAGACTTCCTTAGGTACGCTGTTACAGATTCGTTGCCCTTCATGGGGACAGACTGGAGGCTAGCAGGGTCCTGCTTCCACCTGGGGCTCTTGTGGGGAGGGATCTTCTGCTGCTTTTGTTTCCTCCTTTTCTCATTTTCCTTCCCCTCCGTTGTGTATGTCCGTGGATGTGGTCATTTATATACAGTCCTCCATCTGCACAGTCTTATGAATATGTAGCATTATTTTCCTGTTTTAATATTTGCCTTGATCACTGTTTCCTCCTTTTCACATTTTCCTCCCCCTCCTTTGTATATGTCCGAGGATGTAGTTGTTCATATACACAGTCCTCCATCTACACTGTCTTATATATATATATATGTAGCATTATTTTCCTATTTTAACATTTGCCTTAATGTAAGTGTAACCTAATGTAATGAGGAGACGAAAGGGGACGCCCACAGAGTCCATGGCTTGATCAAGTTGATAGATCCTGCTCGAAGGTATTTAGGAGGATGAGAAGGGGGGCTGCATGGAGACTTCCCCGGAGTGATCCCTGGGCTTGGTGTTGTTGGGTGGGCGAGGCAACACAATCTCCAGTGTATGCCCTCTTTGTGTGATTGATTGATTGAGTAATGTTCCTCCTCTTGTATGAACTGCTCACTCATTAGGGAAGAAAGTGCATAAGCTATGAATACATATGGAGCACTTCCTGACAGTCACTTAAATTTTTGCTGATCTTCGCTGCATATTTCTTGGATATTATTCCAGAAGCATATTCGTCCCACAGTCAAGGACGCTTTTGTGCCATATGAAGTACTTTGTGCATATACAACACACTGCCAAGGTTCTTTCTGTTGCAAATCACCACGTTTCGTTAAATATGATCTAGGGGTGTACATCGAGATTTATTTCTGTTTATCACATTTTATCAGTGGAGCACAGGTCAGGTATGGTTAGGTTATATTTAATTAAGTTAGGTTAGGTCACTTTAGATTTAGTTTGGTAATTGTTTATGATAAATACACGACACACTTCATGCTGCGACTACCAGGCCGTGTTAGCAGTAGGGCGGGGCAGGTACTAGTACTGACTGACACGCTACCAGTACCAGACTGCTCACTACTGATATCGGTTGGTACTGCCACTGCAATATTCAGCATTCTTGATAATGACAGTGCATCATACACGCATGCATACATTGGTCTTTCCTTAGGAATGACCGAATTGTCCACCTGTGGACCTTGTTGTTTGGAGTGGCACCGTGAAAACTCCTTTGCAGCTGCCTCTGTGCCATTCACGGAAAATCTGTCTATGAGTGAAACCACGAGTAGTGAACCTGTGAATATGAAGGTACATGTGTACGCAGGGTGTACATTTCAAGAGACCTTTTACCGATTATGAGTTGTTAAAACTTCAAGAACGAGTAATTTACAACAAATGGTTACCAGAGTGAGTTAGTTTTATTTCATATTTCTCTCTGGGAATTATTTCCATTCCCTAAATTTCTGTTTTGTTACACAGTTTTTTGTAATACTATGTACTCCTTAACTGCATGCCATTTTATGAGCCACATGTAATGGAGGCTTACTGTGTTCCGTCTCTTCCAGTTGCGAGAGGTTGTCAGCGAGAAGTTCAGCACCTCCCACGAGCAGGTCTGCCTCATATTTGCCGGGAAAATTCTCAAGGATGGTGAGTTGCAGATTGTTGTGAAAGAGAGAGAGAGAGAGATGGCCACCCTCATAAGGGAATTTCATGTAAGTGGATAGGCCATCAGAGCTATAAATTAATACAGATGTGAGAGAGAGAAATAGTTTGCACAACCTACCCACCTGGAGAAGTTATGCTTCATCTCAACTCCAAGTGAAATGTATAAAAGTAGGGTTTGTTAAGAGCTATAACGTGACTATTAGGTTTTAAGAACTTCAGTCATATAAGATTTTGAAATAGTTAAATATATATTCTCATGATCATTAATTTTGATTACTGATAAAAGCAGAGTTCGTATTTCTATCTGAAAAGAAATTGGATAGGTAAGAGGAAGTCAAGTGTTACTATTTAATGATGATGATGAAAAAATTGAAACTGATAATTGATAACTGGTGATAAGAGGGAAGGCTAGGCACTAATTTTAGCAGAAGCCTGAGTTAGGAATTCCTCCCCAGATTAAGATAGAGGGCTGAGAATAATGGAATAAAGACATGACACCCTATTTTTGCCTTCCTCTATTTCACAACATCTTCATTGCCCTTGTGTGTCTCATTGTAGGTGTCTCTTATTTCATGATGGGACTGCTTCATATTAGACCTTTTCCATGTACTGCTATTAATCTGTTACGGTACCCACTGTTTGCTTGAGCCGTTCTGTATTTCTGATTGTTCCTGAAGGTAATCCACGTTGTTGAGTCATGTCAGGGAGCAGAAGTGTAAGAGATTGAAGTCCCAAGCAAGACAGATCTGCCACCCATTGTTTGCCTTACCTAACAGGGGTGTGGAGCAACGTTGCCAGACTGTCGTACTGTTTGCCAATTTCCGAACTCAAAACCGTCTCCTCCACCTCAATAACTGGCTTCATATATAGTTATCGTTCATATGAATAATTATTGGTGCTTCTCGGCAATTGTTATGGGTCAGAAATCGGTAAATACGAGGCTCTGAGTACAATAATCTGGCAACGGTGGTGTGGAGTCGGATATAAAAATTTTCAACTCTGACTCCAAGAAATTTTAAGGTTGCAACTCCTACTCTGACTTTGATTCCACCTCCTTCCCCCTTCCCCTCTTCTGCAGTACAATGGCAGGCAAATTAAACCCAGCCACACCACACCCCAGACTGCACCTAGTCTGCATCTTAAAGGAGTCAGAGTTGGAGATGTTTTTACTTATTCTGACTCCAGCTCCGCACCTCTGTTACCTACTACACCTGGCTTACTCCACATCTTCCTTCCAGACGAAAAACTGAATCAGCACAACATCAAAGACGGCTTCACGGTGCACTTGGTGATCAAGAGTAACAGCCCGGCCTCTCAACCCAACAACCGAGCTGCCTCCACCACCACCAGCAGCAGTGCCACCAACACCACCAACGCCGCCAACGCTGCCAATGCCGCCAATGCCGCCAATGCTACCAACACTGCTGCCCCAAACCCCTTCGCTGGGATGGCCGGGATGGGCGGGCTTGGGCTGGGTGGACTAGGAGGCCTCGGAAACTTGGGTGTCGGCAATCCGAACTTTCAGGAGCTCCAACAACACATGCAGAGGGAGATGCTGAACAACCCCGAGATGATGCGGCAGATCATGGACAATCCGTTCGTGCAGCAGCTGATGAACAACCCGGAGTATATGCGCGCCATCATCACTTCCAACCCCCAGATGCAGCAGCTTATGGAGGTGGGTAGGGCCTCGGACTGGTGGGCTGCGGCATTTTCATTTATTTATTTTTTCTTCCTTTCTTTCTTTCTTTCTTTTTTTACATCAGTGGAAAGAACTCACAGGCATAAAAGAAAGAGAAACAAAAGCCTGCTATGCACTACTCAAACAAAAGAAAATAGAGAGTGAGGGTCCAAAAGGGAGGTCAGTCTTGGGTGTCTGGTATGGGAAGGAATGCTTGTTGGTTGAGTGGTCATACAAGGGTTAGGAGTTTGATGTGTTCTCTTCATTCCTGTTTGCTGGTTTGCTTCATATAAAACCCTCATCAATACAAAGGGATATGGCCTTAAACTTTTATCCTCTATTAAAGTCATGTCCACTCTGCACCACCCTCAAGCTTATATGTGCTCTTTGCCCTCTCTCTTCAGCGTAACCCCGAGATCTCCCACATGCTGAATAACCCGGACATGCTGCGTCAGACCATGGAGCTGGCACGCAACCCCGCCATGCTGCAGGAACTTATGAGGTCCCATGACCGGGCTCTGTCCAACCTAGAGTCCATACCTGGTGAGGAAACACCTGGGGAAAGGGGAGTGTACCTGCATGCGTGCTTGCGGGTGTCTGGGTGTGGTTGTGGGTGTCTTTGTGTGTATGTTTGAATGGTTTTCCCTTATTTTGGATGTAGCCTTTGTAGAAAATGAAATATATGACAGTGTTCGATTAAACAGATAGATAGAAATTTCTTTAGTTATTAGTGCACTTACAAACCTTGGAATAGCTCATATTTTCCTTGTTTACCTAGTGTGTCCCTGCCTCCCTCCCCTGCACAGGTGGGTACAGTGCCCTGCAGAGGATGTACCGGGACATTCAGGAGCCCATGCTCAATGCTGCACAGGAACAATTTGGCTCAAACCCATTCGCATCACTCCTAGGGAACAGTGCTAACAGTAAGTATGCCTGAGAGGGAGTCCTGTGAGTGTGAAATAAACTACAGTGGTGCATTAAGTTTTATCTTTTTTTATATCATGTTCCACTCATCAACGTCAACTCAAATGATTCCAATTCAAAGTCATCATCTGTCACTCTTCTTTAGCTCTTTTAACATAGATGTTTGCTGACTTTTACATGAAAGTTTTAGAAAATATGAGTGCAGTGACATGATCCCAGTGGCTTGTAATCACAGTGTGCCGTCCTAACAGTGTTCTGCTCAGTTGACAGTGCACAAGCCGGCCGGGAAAACAGCGAGCCACTCCCCAACCCTTGGGCACCGCGGGGCTCCTCGTCCTCCTCCACCACCACCACCACCACCAGCCCCTCCTCAGGCACCACCCCCACCACCAGCACCACCACCACGGCCTCCAACAGCACCAGCACCACCTCCACCACCACTACCTCCACATCCTCCTCCTCCACCACAGTGCCGGGATTGGGGGGACTGGGGGGATTGGGAGGATTGGGAGGATTGGGAGGCATGGGCATGGGCATGGGCGGGGCAGGGCTGTCGGGGATGCTGCAGAGCCCCGGTATGCAGTCACTGATGCAGCAGATGATGGAGAACCCGCAGCTCCTCTCGTCCATGATCAACGCACCTTACACACGTGCCATGTTCCAGGTGAGACAGGGAGGGAGAGAGAGAGAGAGAGAGAGAGTTATAAAGTTTTTATTTACATTTCTTTTTAAACACCAGAAATTTTCATAAGGCTTGTCTCTATTTCCACAGAACTTGTCAAGCAACCCAGAATTGGCTCAGCAGATCATTGGTTCAAACCCGTTGTTTGCCGGAAACCCAGTCCTGCAGGAACAGATGAGGACCATGCTGCCCAGCTTCCTCAACCAGATGCAGAATCCAGAGGTGCAGAGCTTCATGACCAACCCACAGGTAAGCCACAAAAGGTGTTAGGTTGATGAGAGTTGCATGTGACTTTGTATTTTATGAAGAGTTTCAAGGTAGTTCTTTGGTACATAGGAACAAGAGAAGACACAGGGGTTAGGTTTAGACTGTAAAATTCCCAGAAATTTTGAACTGGGAAACTTTCCATGGGAATTTTTGGGAACTTTGAGAATTGAGAAAAATTTATGTTTGCCTATGGTGCCTTTAGTCTTTTATTTTTATTTTTTTCCTTCTTTTTCCTTCCTTACTAATGAGACTTTCTATACAACAAAGTGAGGTAATTCTTTGTTGATTTATACTATAAGTTGCTGGCTATTACATGTTTGAAGATACCCCAAACTTAACCTAATAAAATCACAAAAAGTTACCATTCATCTTGACTCGCCATCACCACCACCACCATCTCTGACCCCCTATCCGTGCCCCCTTCCCAGGCCTTGGCAGCCGTGGTACAGATCCAGAACGCCCTCGACCAGCTCAGACAAACCTCCCCGGGACTCTTCAATGTGATGGGCCTCAACCTCCCACCTGGCATGTCCACCACGGCCTCCACCAGCACCACCGCCAGCACCACCACATCCTCCCCATCCTCCTCCTCCACCACGGCCACCTCCAGCAACACCACCTCCACCCCCTCCACCACAGCGCCGGGCCTTATTCCAGGGCTTGTTCCGGGCACAGACGCCTTCGCCAACCTCATGTCCACCATGGTGAGTCTGTTTACATTTGTTATTGTGTGCCACTGTTAGCATGGGCCAGGAAATTTATGGTTGGCACTGAGACTAAAAGGGTTTGAGTGGTGGAAATCCAGGTGTATGTTATTGTGAATGTACGTTTGAAATGAAATGGACTTGAGTGCTGTTTCATGTGTCTGAGCGAGTAGTGTGTGAATGAGGTTATTACTCAGTTTCATATCTGATTATTTCTGAGGCTCTCCTTTCCCTTGAGATCTTAAACTTTACCCTGACGGTGTATTGATATTATTTCTTGATTTTCTTGTCCATTACGGTGTAGGTTTGTTAAGACTATAAATATTTGAGGACTGCGTCTGCACTGTATGTTGTGGTTTCATGCATAATCTGCTGTGAGGTCCAGTAACAGAGACATCCCTGCTCTCCTTGTAACAGTCTCAGGCGCTGGGCCAGGGCATGGGTGGCATGGGTGGCGGTGGTCTGGGCGGCGGTGGTCTGGGCGGCGGTGGTCTGGGCGGCGGCAGCAACCCCGAGCAGCAATACGCCTCCCAGCTGGAGCAGCTATCAGCGATGGGCTTCATCAACAGGGAAGCCAACCTCCAAGGTAAGGAAGGAGTGCCAGATGCGGTGTTTCAGGAATGCATTTTAGCAATATCTTCCCTTCATGATTTAACAGTTTTGGGTCCTTTCAGTGTTTCATCCAGTAGCCTTAGTTGGGTTATGTTCATGTGTAG
Organism: Eriocheir sinensis; assembly: GCF_024679095.1. Classification (NCBI taxonomy): domain Eukaryota; kingdom Metazoa; phylum Arthropoda; class Malacostraca; order Decapoda; family Varunidae; genus Eriocheir; species Eriocheir sinensis. The sequence continues at coordinate 22,772,324 of NC_066517.1, read as the reverse complement.
AGTAGCATGTCTAAGGGGTAGAGTTTTTTTCTATGAGTAGTTGTCGTACATGGTTTTTCTAGTTTATGTAGTTCCTTATCTGTACAGCAGCCATTGGTAACATACATAAAGAGGCAAAGGACCCATTGCATTGCTGATCAAAGCACAGACTGTCTTGAAGGGAATTCTTAGGCAAATTTTGACATGTCAGAGAAAGAAGAAGTGTAGAGAGAACTATTTGCATGGAGACTTGTTGTTTTAGTAATGAAAAAGAGCATGTAAGGTGAGGCAGATAGGCTTCCCCTGGTACCCTAAGCCTGAAGTGTCTCGCCTCCGCCCACAGCCCTCATAGCCACCTTCGGGGACGTGAACGCGGCGGTGGAGCGGCTCCTCACCCGCCCAGACCCCCAGAGCTAAGGCAACGCCACCCCCGTCAGCTCCTCCTCCTCCTCCTCCTCATGTTGTCACTGTTCTCCATTAGTCCCTCGTGTCTGTGTGGGGTGTGTCCAGCGCCAGCTCCTTCTTTTCCTTGCCGTCGTCGTTGCCGTTTCCCTCGAGGGCACGCTGCGCGGCCTCCCGTTGTTCGGTTGGCCCGTTGAGGGTGTGTTTCCAGGCGGCGACGTGATGTGGTGTTTGTAATGTTCTTGGTTTGCGTTGGCTCTCCCTCTGAGGGCGGTGCTGGTGGGAGCCTTTTGTTTACGGTTCATGTATAAAAATTGTATCACTAGATGGAGCTTTTGTCTGATTTGATCTTAAGGAAGGGAGGGAATGCCACTTAACTTGGTATGGGTAGATGATAAATGAATGTGATTTATTGTTTAAAGGTGATATTCATTGAGGAAAATATTACACTTTGTACAGTTTCTCATGAAAAAGGAATACTGTAGTAAGAATAGCAACTATTATATGAAGTCACTGTTTGCTTCTCCAGTAACCATAACCATCAGTGCTATGTTTATAAGACTGTTGCGTCAGTGAGAGACAGAGGCAGCAGGCCGCTCCTTCCCTCCTTTAGCCCCTTTAGGGTGGCACGCCCAGCAGTGTGCCCATTGGCTACACATTCAGAATGCTGCCAGGCTCATCACTAACCTTGTCATCACTTGTGTTCAGTACATATCTTCATCCTGTTTGGCAATATTATATTCATTTTCTCTTTGCTCCGAGTTTGTTTTTCTTTGTACATACTGTTGTTACCTCTACCATTACTATTACTCCTACTGCTGCTGCTGCGTGTTGAAGTGCGTAAGTTGATCGTTTTTAACATTTTAACCGGCACGTGATGCATCCTCATTGACGAGGCCTCATCGAGTGTTACTCTGGGGTGACTAGACTGTGGCAGTGTTGTTCCGGGTGTTGGCATTATTATCAAAGGAGACTTTTAAACAGGGCGCAACATTGATGACTCGGCCAGACGTTAACGTGATAAAAAAAAAAAAACGAAGTAGTAGTGTATACAGACGTTTATGTACATAGCGCAACTTGGTAACTTCCATTCTAGTGCTACATATTCCTCCGATTGCTGTGTATCAGTTGTGTGCTAGTAAGGGAAGAGCTGTGGTCATTGCTGGGTCCCGGTACCTCTGTGGAAGGCATCTGTTAGGTATATACTGTTAATTTGGTGTCTTGAAACGCTTGATTGTATGGTTGATTTTCATAGTCACAGGGAGAGGCACTTTCTGCCGCTCTTGTTGATTGAGTGAGTTTGTGTGGAGGTCGAGTGGGTCAGTGTGGTGACTGAAAGTGGTGAGTTGATTTCCATTGCTACTGAGATGCACTTTTTGGTCCTCTTGATGAGTGAATGGGTTTGAAAGGATGTAAAGTGATGGGTTGGTGGCTGGTGAAGGATGGTGTTGTAAGGATGTCATGCGTTGGGTTGGTGAGTGGAAAAGGCTGTTGCAAGATGAGTAAAGGCTGGTGCAAGATGAGGATGGTGTTCTAAGGATGTCATGTGTTAGGTTGGTGAGTGGTAAGGGCTGGTGTTCTAAGGATGTCAAGTGTTGGATTGGTGGGTGATGAGGCATGGTGCAGGATGAAGTGAGGTAGTATGGAGTGGCAAGTAAAGGTTAGGAGTGGTGAATGTTGGTTTTGGAAGAGCAAGGTTATGGCTGACCGTAGACTGGCAACTTTGTGACATTATCTAGATGTTGACGTGGAAAGACTGAGACGGTTAAGTGTTGTCCAGTAAGGTACAGTGTGTATAGTTGATTGTAACGAAGCCTTGTTGCAGCACATTGATCGACTGGCCAAGAGCAATTGATTTAGATACTTTTTGACTGCTGCTGAAACTTGTGAGAGAGTGACACATGCCATAAGATGATACCAATGACCTCCTAAGTTCTCTTTTTATTTCCTGAAGTGTCTGCAAAGTCTGTGATGGTGTGAAGAGACAGCTCGGGGCACCACATTTTGTTTTAACTGCACGACTTTCCTCCTTCATTTCATCCCTGGGTTTTCCTTGTTTGGTGTGCTGTGTTAGCCTCTGTTTCTTGGCTCAGCTGCTGGGGAGGGTGTGGGAGAGAGGTGCTGTCATGTCCGAGGGAGTGAGTGTACCGTAAGGGTCATCGCCATGCGTTTCGGGAGTGTCACCACCACACAGCGACTTGTTATCTCGGCAACACTTTCTGGTACTTGTCCGGCATACTTGAATCTGTTGTTTTGTGTTTTGGAATTCATCGATCACTTGAATGTTTTGAATCACGTTTTTGTTTTTAGTCGTCACTGCATGTGGAAATTGAGTTAGGTTTAGAGACGCTAGCTTGTTACCTTGGGCTAGTGCTGTAGTGAGGTGACCTGGCCATTTTTTCTTGGCTGTCTTGCGTAGGGACTGTGACTGGTATTATAAAACGCTTCAGGTTCCTGTTACGACTATATCTTAAGGCCAGAGAGTAGTTACGTCGGGTTGTTATGAGTGTTTTTCCCATTCATGGCGCTGAAGCCTTGCAAACTACCACCAGGGCTCAAGAAACCAATGGAAACCCTGACACCTTGCAAACTACCACCAGGGCTCAAGAAACCAATGGAAACCCTGACACCTTCCACAAGAGCCTTTGAAATAGATGTATGTATTAAAGCTTCAAAGAGTTAAACAGTATGGACTCGTGAAGCCTTGCAAAACTACCACCAGGGCTCAAGAAACCAATGGAAACCCTGACACCTTCCACAAGAGCCTTTGAAATAGATGTATGTATTAAAGCTTCAAAGAGTTAAACAGTATGGACTCGTGAAGCCTTGCAAAACTAGCGCCAGGCTCATGAAACCACCAGTGTTAACCCCGACACCTTCCACAAGAGCCTTTTTAAATTGATGTATATACTGAAGCTTCAAAGAGTTCAAGAATATGGACCTGTGAACCCTTGCAAAACTAACACCAGGCTCATGAAACCACCAAAGTGAACCCTACAACTTCCGCTTCAGCCTTTCGAAATAGCCGAAGAGTTTGATGATTTGGACCTGTGAATATCCACCAGTCAGCACAAAGGGTTCAGTGTGTGTGTGTAGCGTTTTATCTGTTTCTCCGAAGGGCTTTATTTTGAGTCACTTTGCTCAAAATTCAGGTGTAAACTTTCTGATTAGTGTCTGATTAGTGCATCTCGGCCGTGACAGACTCGGGGCAGCCCTGTCATTGGCTCGTTCAAGATTGTGCGTCTCCTTGTTCGTACTTCCTTCATATGCAACGCGTTAGGGCAGTAAGGACAATCCGGAAGAACAAATCGCATTTATTTTTACATTTTGCATTCGTGTTGCGTCTGCAGTGGACTTACATTTGTGTCATGGCTACGGTGGTCTGACCTCAATTTAGTGTATGCCTTGTGACCCCCTTGGTGTGGCTGGCATGGGGCAGGGCATGGCGGGGCGGGGTGGGGTGGGACGGAGACAGTCGAGGGGGCAGTCCCGTCACGCTGAATCTCCGCCACATGATTGCAAAGACTGCGTTAAAGTGAGAGAGAGCGAGAGAGAGGAAGCGAGAGTGACCACTACCTTCAAAATATAATAGACATATATTTTTCACATTGATATGTATTAGAAACCTTATATATATATTTAGTGTGACTTGTTTGTGTGGTGAGGTGAGGTGAGGTGAGGTGTGTAAGGGAGCGAACACCTCTTGGAGCATCTGAGCAGTGTAACCCAAGTTTGCATGTCATGTCTTGTTTTGGAATCAACTGTGAACAGGTTTTGCAAATATACTTAGAGACTGGATTACTTTACCCACCCCGAGGAAAGATGAGAAAAAGTTCATATTTATATTAGATCATAACTGGCATGAAAATAAAGCATCATTTTGCTCCTGAAGACAGTCGCTTTTTTGTTATTTCGATCCTAGAGGTTATTAGAGAGAGAGAGAGAGAGATGAAAGGTTCTAATGTGATACTTTGTTTTAACTTTGACATAGTAAAAAAAAATTGTTTATTATTATTAGGAATAGAAATTAGTATTATTCTTTAGTGTGTTGATATTCATTAGTACACACACACACACACACACACACACACACACACACACAGTCATTCTTATATATATAGGAATTACCTCTCTCTCTCTCTCTCTCTCTCTCTCTCTCTCTCTCTCTCTCTCTCTCTCTCTCTCTCTCTCTCTCTCTCACACACACACACACACACACACATGCATATATACAGGAATTAGCTTGCTCTCTCTCTCTCTCTCTCCCCATACTGAGATTTGACAGGAAGAAAGGGATAGGAGGGAGAGGGAGGGAGGGGAGGAGAAGGGGGGGGGGTATTTCCTCCTGTAATTTGAGACCAGGAAGACCCTCCTCCCTTCTAATGTCCTCTCCTCCTCCTCCTCTTCTACCTTCCCTTAAATTGAAGCACGTGTCTGTCTCCTCCTCCTTCTCTTCCCTCTCTTCCCTTTCTACCTCCTCCCTTTTTTCATCAACTTCCTCTCTTCTTTCTTTCTTTCATCCTCTTCCTCCTCATCTTCCTCCTCCCTTTTTTCGTCAACTTTACTTCCTCTCTTCTTCCTTCTTTCCTCCTCTTCCTCCTCTTCCCTCACTTATTCTTCTTCCTTTTTCCATCACCTTTCTTTCCTCCCTTCTCCTTTCCTTTCTTCGCCCTCCTCTTCCTCTCCTCTCACTTCATTATAAACTGGAGGAGGAGATATAATGACCACAAAACAACACCCCTCAATCAAGCAAAAAGAAAGCAAGAAAGAAAAAGAAACAGATTATCCCGTAGTTTCAAAATTATCAAAGCCCAATTTTTACCAGGAAGTCTATGATAAAATATTGACTCTAGAAATACGAGAGAGAGAGAGAGAGAGAGAGAGAGAGAGAGAGAGAGAGAGAGAGAGAGAGAGAGATTGTTACACTGGTGGCAGCGGTGGGATACAGAGAGGGGGGAGAGAGCACACCTTTTAATCAACCCTCCTTACCTGCCTGTTCTATTTACGTCCCCACTAACAGGTAAATTTAAGTCTCCCTGCCCATCAGTGACGCCAAAACCCACGATGAAGAAAATAATGAGAGGAAAAACGAAAGGGAGAAGGAGGAGGAGAGGGGCGTATTTAATCTCTCTCTCTCTCTCTCTCTCTCTCTCTCTCTCTCTCTCTCTCTCTCTCTCTCTCTCTCTCTCTCATAGTGTGTGTTCTCTTGTCTCTTTTTTTCCATTTTCATTATTTCTTTTTTGTTTTCTTATTTCTTTTCTTATTTTTCTTTTACTTTTTTTTCTTTCTAATTTATCTGTTCATTTCTTTATTTCCTTTCTTATTTTATTTTTTTCCTCTATTCTCCTCTACTTTTTTTTACCATTTTTTTCTTTATATTTTCGTGTTATCAAAATCCTCAGTTTGTTGTAATTTTGGAAAGATGTTTATTTTTATTTTTATTTCATCCATTTTCTTTCGCTATATTTTCTCCGTTTTCTTTCTCTCCATCTTCGTTGCATGTGTGCGTGTGGGAGAGTGTGTGCGTGTGTGTGTGTGTGTGTGTGTTCCCCTAATTAATCTGGTGTGTTAAATTAGTATGAAAAAAGTTGTGTCATTATCCAGCATCAATTTCGTCTTCTACTACTACTACTACTACTACTACTACTACTACTACTACTGTTACTACTACTGCTATATTACTACTACTACTTACTACTACTACTACTACTACTACTACTACTACTATTTTTGGGTTATTAGTGTATTTGTATATTCTTTCATTAAGTTCCTTCGTTTTGTTTATCTTTCATTTTCGTTTCTTGTTTATTTATTTATTTTTATTTATTTACTTTTTTTCTTATAGTTTATTTTCAATCTCACTTTTATGTCACTTCCTGATTTATCCTTCCTCCTCCTCCTCTTCCTCCTCCTCCTTTTCCTCTTCCTCCTCCTCCTCTTCCTCCTCCTCCTTTATTCAGATTTATCTATTTTTTTTTCTTCAGTCATTTCACTTTCCGATTTATCCTATAGCTTCTTCCTCCTCCTCCTCCTCCTCCTCCTTTTCCTTCCCTTCCTCCTCCTCTTCCTCCTCCTCCTTTGTTCATATTTATCTACCATTTTTTTCTCATATTTATTTCACTTCTCAATTTATCCTAGCTTCTTCCTCCTCCTCCTCCTCCTCTTCTTCTTCCTCCTCTTCCTCCTCCTCCTCCTTTATTCATATTTATCTACTTTTTCCTCAGTTATTTCACTTTCCGATGTATCCTATAGCTTCCTCCTCCTCCTCCTCCTCCTCCTCCTCATTTTCCTCCTCCTCCTCCTCCTCCTCCTGGTGTTGACTTACAGACGCCCTACAACATATGATTGAAAGATCCGCGAGAGGGCAACTTTTTTTTTATTTACTTATTTTTTTGTTACCTTTACATGGCCTCGGGAGAGAGAGAGAGAGAGAGAGAGAGAGAGAGAGAGAGAGAGAGAGAGAGAGAGTCGTGCAGGTGGAGGAAGAGAAATGCGTCTACGGTATCATTATATTAGTCGTGCCCAACCTCTCTCTCTCTCTCTCTCTCTCTCTCTCTCTCTCTCTCTCTCTCTCTCTCTCTCTCTCTCCCCTTCCAACCTCTCCTTTCCCTTCTTCTCTTTGTCTTTCTTTTTCGTCTCCTTTTCTTCCTCTCTCCATTTCCTCCTCTTCCTTTCCTTCCTCCTCCTCCTCCTTTCCTTCTCTAGCTCTCTCCTTCGATCGCCTTCTTCTCTCCCTCTCTTCCTTCCCTCCTTCCTATTTCTCCTCCTCCTCCTCCTTCTATCCCTATCTTCTCCTTTCCTCCCTTTCTTCATTGCCCATACCTTCCACTTTTCCTTTAGTATCGAAACAGTAATAGTAGTTGTAGTAGATATAGTAGTAGTAGTTGTAGTAGTAGTAGTAGTAGTAGTAATAGTTGTAGTAGTAGTAGTGGTGGTAGTAGTAGTAGTAGTATTGGTGGTGGTGGGTGCATGAGGAGGTGGGGGTGACATAAGTAACCACACACTCCCCAACCATTCCGCAATCATCGCCCATTATTTACCCATCACCGCCATTGCTCCCCACTTCCCCTCCCCTGCTGTGAGCCTCAATGGACGGGGCTGAGGGGGAGAGGGAAGAGGAGGGTCTGAAGAGGGCAGAGACTGAGGCCGTACTCTCAAACACTCCAGCTCCCACATCAACAATTTCCAAAGGCCAAAAAGGGGATCAGTCGAGTACTTATTAGTGGTTTTTAAGTTCATGGTACAGAAGAAGGGTCATACCACCACCAGGGTCACTAACTACCCCTGGAAATGCCCAAAACTCCCACGAATATGCCTTAATTGCTGGGCTCATAAAACTACCCACTGAAATATCCATAACCTCTACGAAAGCTTTATCAGATACATGTGTGTGTGTGTGTGTGTGTGTGTGTGTGTGTGTGTTAGCCTCAAAATGTTTAAGAATATATAGGCTTGAGGAGGAGGAGGAAGAGAAGGGGAAAGACATGGAAGAATAGAAAATAGTGGAGAGGGAAAGGGAGGGGTGATAGGTAATATATAGACGGCAAGAACAGGGGGAAATAAAATAAATGGAAAGAAAAGGAGAGAAACAGCTACGAAAAGTATAAGAGAAGAACGATAGAGGAAGGAAAATAGATACAAGGAGAAAGAAAGGGAGGGAGAAAAGCGAAACAGAAGACAGAGAAAGGGAGAAGAGTACGTAAAGAAGAAAGAAGAGAAAGAAGAGCAAAAACCAAAGCAGACGCCAGAGTAGATAGATGGTACTTTAGGTGGGTAAAGGAACCGTCCCTAAAGGAAGATCTAGAGGACAGGGACAGGGCATAGGGGACGCAGGTGGCGGGGGGGGAGAGAGAGAGAGAGAGTGCAATGCCTTTCTGAACTATAAACTTCCATAAGAAAACAAACATTTGCCTTATATTACCTTTTATTTAGCCTACCATAACTATTAAATATAAGAGAGAGAGAGAGAGAGAGAGAGAGAGAGAGAGAGAGAGAGAGAGAGAGCAATGCCTTTCTGAACTATAAACTTCCATAAGAAAACAAACATTTGCCTTTTAATACCTTTTTTAAGCTTACCATAACCATTAAATATATAACAGAGAGAGAGAGAGAGAGAGAGAGAGCAATGCCTTTCTGAGCTATAAACTTACATAAGAAAAACATTTGCCTTATAATACCTTTTTTAAGCTTACCAACCATAACCATTAAATGTAAGAGGGAGAGAGAGTTGTATTCTTTTCTTTTTTTGCGTTCTTTTCTTAAAACTGGTTGTATTATCTGTGCTGACTTCTGCTATAGTCTTCTTCTGTGTGTGTGTGTGTGTGTGTGTGGAGGGCAAGACCTTTTATGTTAACTGTGAATCTCTCTCTCTCTCTCTCTCTCTCTCTCTCTCTCTCTCTCTCTCTCTCTCTCTCTCATCATAATAAAAGTGCAACACGAATTGACTTATATAAAGAGAGTGAGAAGGAGGAGGGGGAGGAGATGGAAGAATATATGATGCAAGGAAGAGTAAGGGAGAAGGAAAAAGGGAAGAAGGAGAAGTAGGAAAGGAGATAGTTAAAGAAAGGAGGAAAGAAGAGGAGCTTGGAGGACGTGAAGGAGGAAAGGAGGAGGAAAGGAAGGCGAGTGGAGGTTCTAAATGGAGGGAGAGAGACTGGAGGAGGAGAGGTAAGAGAGAGGAGGAGGAGGAGAGGGAATGATAAAAAAAAGAAAGAGAAGAAGAGGGGGAGAAGAACAGGAGAGGAGTAAGGTGAAGAAGGAAAGAAGGGAAAGAGAAAAGTAGAAAAAAAAGAGGAGATAGAGGAAGGGAAAGAGAAAAGTAGAGAAAAAGAGGAGATAGAGAAAGGAGAAGAGGAAGGGAAAGAGAGAAAATTAGAGAAAAAGAGGAGATAGAGAAAGGAGAAGAGGAAGGGAAAGAGAGAAAAGTAGAGAAAAAGAGGAGATAGAGAAAGTAGAAGAGGAAGGGAAAGAGAGAAAAGTAAAAAAAAAAGAGGAGATAGAGAAAGGAGAAGAGGAAGGGAAAGAGAGAAAAGTAGAGAAAAAGAGGAGATAGAGAAAGGAGAAGAGGAAGGGAAAGAGAGAAAAGTAGAGAAAAAGAGGAGATAGAGAAAGGAGAAGAGGAAGGGAAAGAGAGAAAAGTAGAGAAAAAGAGGAGATAGAGAAAGGAGAGGAAGGGAAAGAGAGAAAAGTAGAGAAAAGAGGAGATGAAAGGAGAAGAGGAAGGAAAGAGAAAGTAGAGAAAAGAGGAGATAGAGAAAGTAGAAGAGGAAGGGAAAGAGAGAAAAGTAGAGAAAAAGAGGAGATAGAGAAAGGAGAAGAGGAAGGGAAAGAGAGAAAAGTAGAGAAAAAGAGGAGATAGAGAAAGGAGACGAGGAAGGGAAAGAGAGAAAAGCAGAGAAAAAGAAGAAATAGAGGAAGGGAAAGAGAAAAAGAGAAGATAGAGAAAGTTAGAAGAGTAGTAGAAGGAGGGAGGAAGGGAAGGGAGATTGTAGATGAAGGTACGTAAAGGGAGGGAAGAGAGGGAGGAGGAGGAGGAGGTGGCAGGATGGGTTGGTTAGGTATGATTTATGTTAAGTGGCAACCATTGGAACGCTCGCCCGCGCCCACGCACACGACTGGAATTCACGTACACACACACACACACACACACACACATGACCCCCAAAGACACCTGCCATATCCCTCTCCTCCCTCCTCCTCTCCTCCTCCTCCTCCTCCTCCTCCACTTGCAAGCATTTAAGGACAAACAGACAAACAAAAGAACAGGGAAGACACTCGTAAATCCTCATTATCTCACACACACACACACACACACACACACACACACACACACACACGTATATTTGCATGCTTGTGGTTTAAGATGATTCAGAGAGAGAGAGAGAGAGAGAAGATAAGGTCGTGTTTAGATATGTGTGTGTGTGTGTGTGTGTGTGTGTGTGTGTGTGTGTGTTTTATTGCCACAAACACGCAGATATGCAACGTAAATAAACACTTGAGTAAACAGAGGAATGAAGGAATAAAGAAGTGAATAGATAAAGAGAGAAGCAAGCAAATACGTGATAGCTTTGAATATATATATCCAGATGAAGATAAGAGCCAAAAAATAAATCGAAGTATGAAACGAAAAGGAAAATAAAGAAACTGGAATATGAGAGGAAATAAAAGGAAAAACAATTAAGATTAAGCAAGAGAAATGATATAGATGAGGGTCAAATAAAGAACAAAATATGAACTTACCAAATACTGAAAGGAAAAGAAGTTAAAAATAAAAGAATAAATAACAAAAAAAATAAATCGAGGAGAAGATATCAAAGTCTCTCCTATTCTTCTTTCCTTTTTCTTTTCCTTTTCTCTCCCTTTATCTCCCTCCTCTTCCTCTTCCTTTTCCTTCCCCTTCCTTTCCTTCGTTTTCTTCTCCCTATGTCTTTTGTTCTCCCTCTCCTTTCCTTATCCTTTCCTTTTCCTTTCTCTTCCTTTTCTTTTCCCTTTCTCTCCCTTTATCTCCCTCATCCCCCTCTTCCTTTTCCTTTCCTTCGTTTTCTTCTCCCTATGTCTTTTTTTCTCCCTCTCCTTTCCTTATCCTTTCCTCTTTCTCTTCCTTTTCTTTTCCTTTTCTCTCCCTTTATCTCCCTCCTCCCCCTCTTCCTTTTCCTTTTCTTTCCTTCGTTTTCTTCTCCCTATGTCTTTTTTTCTCCCTCTCCTTTCCTTATCCTTTCCTCTTTCTCTTCCTTTTCTTTTCCTTTCTCTTCCCTTCCTCTCGCTTTTATCTCCCTTCCCTTCCTTCCCTCTCCTCAAAACGAAAAAATAAATGAAAGTAAAATAAATTAAAAACAAAACAATGAAAAATGAGAAGAATAAAAAGGATAAAAAAATACAAACTAGCCCAAAAATGATGACGAAAATACGACTGAACTAAGAGATGAAAGAAACCAACATGAAATACAAAAAGAAAAAAGAAAAACAAGAGTCATATTACAAAGGTGTGTCCCCCAAACAAGGCTAAACATGTTAATATAATATTCTCTCTCTCTCTCTCTCTCTCTCTCTCTCTCTCTCTCTCTGCTCAGATTCCCTTCCCTTCTCCACTTACCCTTTTTCTCTCCTTTCTTTCCTCCCTCCCTCCCTCCCTTTTTTCTTCCCTCTCTCCCTCCCTCTTCCCTCCCTCCCTCGTACTTTTAAATTAGCTTGTTCATGCCGGTGAGAAATTTATGTGACGTTGTGTTGAACTCTCCCTCCCTCTCCCTTTTTTTTCTCTTCCTTCTCCCTTCCTCTCCCTTGTCCCTTGCTTTCCCTTTCCTTATCCTTTCTTCGCTTCTCCTCTTAACTTTTCCCTGTCCTTCCTCTCCTATCTTTTCCCTTTCCTCTCCCTTTCCCTTCATCTCCCTTTTCTTTCGCTTGTTCGCTTTCTCTCATTGTACCTTTCCTTCCTTTCCCTTTCTTCTCCCTTCTTTTCCTGTTTCTTTCCCTTTCTCTCCCTCCTCTCCCTTTCCCTTTCATCTCCCTTTATCTTTTCTCCCGGTTTCTCTCCCTTTCCATCTTTTTTTCTTTATCTCTTTTCTTTTGCCTTTTATCCGTCTCCCTCTCCCTTCCTTACCTTTCCTTTTTCTTTCTTCTCCCTTTCTTTTCCCTTTCTTTTCATTTCTCTCCTTTACCTTTCGATTTTATCTCCTTTCCCTTCCTCTCCTCTCCCGTTCCTTTCAAGTTTATCTCCCTCCTTTCCCTTCTCTCCCCATTCCCTTTTCCTCCTCCTTCATTTCTTTCTTTTCCTCTATATTTTTCCTTCTCTGTCGCCCTCTGTCCCTCCTTTCTTTTTCTATATCTGTCCTACTCTGTCCCTCTACTTCCCTTTTTTCACTCCTTTCTTTCACTCGTCTTTTTTCCCCCTTCCTCTAACTCCCTTTCATCTCCCTTCCTCCTTCCCCTTTTTTCCTTCCCTCCGTATCCTCCCTTCTTTTCTTTTCCCTCCCCTTCCTTTCCTATCCCATTCACTTCTTTCTCTTCCATCATTTATTACATAGTCGGGAAATAATAATAATAATAATAATAATAATAATAATAATAATAATAATAATAATAATAATAATAATAAAGAAAACGACAGAGGGCACGAGGGGGGGGGGCACTAAACTATTTATTTTAAACTCGTATAAATGCAGTCAATTTAATTTTATTTTTATGGTCACTTATTCTCTCTCTCTCTCTCTCTCTCTCTCTCTCTCTCTCTCTCTCACACACACACACACACACACACACACATCCAACTGGTCCCATTTTCTTTATTTGGTACACGGTAATTTTTCTTTTATTTTCCTTCGTCTTTATTCGGCACGCGATAAGCTTTTTTCCCCCTTGTACTTCGCGTCCCCGGCCAAGTTTATGCTCCTCGCCGGTGACTCAAACGGCCGCGACTCGTAATGAAGGGCCGCGTAAAGGACGGAAGGATTTGTACACCGCTCTGAAGAAGGATGCGAGGGATGAGAGATTAGAAAAAAAAGAACATCAGTAATAAAGAGGAATTGGTTTCATCTTGGGATTGATAAAATGTATATTGAGGCTGTAAATTTGGTGGTGTTGTGCTTTCCCTGTCCCTCCATCATTAGTAATTCCCTATAGTTAAGTTGTATCCCTGTCCCTTGCTAATGATGTCTTGCAGTTTTAAGCCTTATCTAATTTTATCTTTGCATCATTAAGTCATAGTCAGTGTCCCATCTTTAATGTAATATAGGCGAGCGTTTCATTTGTGTGTATTATTATTTTCTATTGTTCCTTGTATATTATTTTAGTCACAAGACGCAGGCGTATTTTATTTACAGTGACTGCCGTAATATATGACTCTTGCCTGACCCATGCTGCCCCCCGGTGCTCCTCTTGAACAAAGTCGCTGAAGTTAGGACTGATTGAAGACCTGCTGGTTACTCGGGGGTGGTTGAAAATTGCCAGCGTGCATCAGTGGGGCTCGAACTATGCCCTCGGGTTGTTGGTTTGGCAGGATAGTGTTCATGCAGTTGATCTTGTTGAGGGTGGAGGACGCAGCTCAAGGGGAAAATAGAAATAGAAATAGAAGATAAAAGAGCCCGTTAATGAAGAAAGGCTCGAAGACACACCTAGATGAATTACGTCGAGGTGCGCGAGTACTAAGTTTGCAATCCATCTTGTTTGCTAAGGATTCACCACGCCCGCACGATGACCACTGGGGCACTTCTCTTCTCCTTCTTCCTTTGTTTTTAAGTCATAGTAGTAGTAGCCTAATGGTAGTTGCAGTAATAGTAGTGGTATGAAGATGATGATGCTGAAAAAAAGCTGAAAGTACGAGATAAGATGAAAGGAAGAATGAAGATAAGGAGAACGAAGAAGGAGGAGGAAGTGGAGGAGAAGGAAGAAGAATAGGAGGAGGAGAAAAAAGAAGAATAGGAGGAGGAAGATGGAGAAGAACGATAAGGAGAGGAGGGAAAAAAAAGCCACACCCGTTTCAGGCGAGAAGTGGAAGGGAACGAAAAGGAAAGGAAAAAAAAAAACATATGCAAATAAACACGTCAAATAAATAGGTGTCGATGGGATCTGAGGAAGGAGGAAGGAGGAAGATGGAGAAGATAAACGAGGAGGAAGGAGGAAGGAGGAGGAAGAGAAGAAAGGGAGGAAGGAGGAAAAGGAAGAGAAGTAAGAAGACGGAAAAGGAAAAAGAGGAGGAAGGAGGAGGAAGAGAAGAAAGGGAGGGAGGAAGGAGGAAAAGGAAGAGAAGGAAGAAGACGGAAAAGGAAAAAGAGGAGGAAGGAGAAGAAAAGGAAGAGGAGAAAGGAGAAGAAAAGAAAGAGAAGGAACGGGAAGAGGGAAAACTGAAGGAATAGGAAAAGAAAGGAAGATATAAGAAGGAAAACGGAAAATGGAAAAGAAAGAAGATGAAGGAAGTACGAGAAGAAGGAGGAAAAGAAAGAATGAGGATAAGAAGGAGGGAGGAGGAAGGAAAACGGAAGAAAAGAGAGAACGAAGAATAGGAGAAGGAACGAAAAGATGAAAAGGAAAAAGGAAGGCTGATGATGGTGGGCGATACACGGCGCACCAACGAACGAACCAACCCACCAACCCAACAAAAGTCCCTGCAGAGGCGTCAAGAGAACTCGCCTTCCACGCATTTTTCCCGCGGCATGTTGACACGAGGGCACGAGGCAGGGCGCAGTGCAACCTACCCGGCCTCAGATGCCTCCTATTTTCCTCTCACTTCGCTTCCTTCGCCTCCTATTTGATACACTGCGCGCCCGCCGAAGTACCGCATACCTCCCTTTCCCTAACCTCCTCCTCCCTTATTCCCCTGTTTTCGGGTTTCCTTATGCTTTTACTTCGTGGTTTGGGTATCGAACTAGTGGTCTCGGGTTGTTAGTGCATGATGTGAGGTGCAGGAGAGCCAGGATTATGAAGGAACGTCGAGGGAGTGGATTCGAAACTCTCGTCGTTCTTTTGCAGACATGGTGCCGCCAGGTCTGCGAAGTCCCCGCTGTCAGACGCATAACCCAAGCATCCTAGCGCCTTTTTCCTCCCCCTAGCGAAGATATACGAAGCGGGAGTGTCACTGGCATCTCGTTTTCGGTGGGGATTGAGTGTGAAGTGCAGTCAGTGAGGAGTCAATTGGCGTCAGTGTAAAAATACCTGATTGTTTACATTGGCACCTGTACGATCTATTGTCAGGGGACGACGCTGCGCCTCCCTCGACTTCTTCAGTATAACGACAGACGCGGAGGAGGGGTGTCGATGCGTCTCTCTCCGGGACCTTTCAGAGCACGGGAGTTTTCTGGTCTCTGGTTTTCGGTTTTCTTTTGTTTGAAGCGAAGAGAGAGACACTAGCGACCACCATGGCGTGAAGGGATGGCTAAGCACACAAGCCCAGCCATTCAGTAAGCCTCTAAGAAAAAAAGGGAAGAGGAGAGAAAAAATAAGGCTTAGAACTTACCACTTTTTTTTTTTCGGGGCATTTCGTGTTTTTTTATTTTTTTATTTATTTTCGTGGGACGTTAACCCAAGGACCAATAGGACTCCACCACTACTACTACTACTACTATTACTACTACTACTACTACAAATGGACTCAACAACAAGATCAACAACAACAACTTAGAAAAACGTGTGGTAAGTACTAATGTGTGTGTGTGTGTGTGTGTGTGTGTGTGAGAGAGAGAGAGAGAGAGAGAGAGAGAGAGAGAGAGAGAGAGAGAGGTGGTTGGTGGGTGGGTTAAGGGAAGGGAAGGGAGGGAGAAAGAGAGAGGGAGGAAAAAGGTAACATTTCAGGTGCGTATCTGGAGAGAGAGAGAGAGAGAGAGAGAGAGAGAGAGAGAGAGAGAGAGAGAGAGAGTAAACAAGTAAACAAGAGAAAAAGTAAAAGTGTAAAATCTGTCAGCATCACCATCATCACCACCACCACCACCACTACCATCACCACCACCACCACCACTACTCTGGCATTCCTACTCCACTACTTAAATCATATCCTTCTACTCTTCACCACCACCACCACCACCACCATCACCACCACCACCACCATCACCACTACTCTGGCATTCCTACTCCACTACTTAAATCATATCCTTCTACTCTTCACCACCACCACTACCACCACCACCATCACCACCACTACTATCACCTCCATCACCACCACCGCTACCATCACCACTACTGAGGCATTCCTACTTCACTACT
Source organism: Eriocheir sinensis (assembly GCF_024679095.1). Taxonomy (NCBI): domain Eukaryota; kingdom Metazoa; phylum Arthropoda; class Malacostraca; order Decapoda; family Varunidae; genus Eriocheir; species Eriocheir sinensis. The sequence continues at coordinate 22,756,256 of NC_066517.1, read as the reverse complement.
TAAATCATATCTTACTCTTCACCACCACCACCACCATCACCACCACCTCTGACATTCCTTCACTTCTTAAATCATATCCTTCTACTCTCCACCACCACCACCACCACCACCTCTCATACCCCACCACCACCACCACCACCAGTCAGACCACTCTATCATCACCACCACCACCAGCATCACCACTTCTGCTACACCACTTTACGTTTTTTTTCCTTTCATCATCATTATCATCATCATTGAGAGAGAGAGAGAGAGAGAGAGAGAAAATGAGGTTAAGAAAGAGAAAAAAAAGTACGAAAGTGATTCATATGGAAGATAAGAAAAGAAAACAAAGAAAGAAGTGAAGAGAAAACAACGATAAAGATAGGAGAGAGAGAGAGAGAGAGAGAGGGCAGTTAAATATTAGCACACATACAAGTTGATTCATGCTGCAGTGTTAATGATCGAGCCAAGCTGTCACTTCTAATATGTGTTTAAATAGCTGTATAAATGAATTTTTTACTGTGTTAGTTAGTTTAAAAAGGCAATTAGTTAGTTTATGAAGATGCCAGTATGTGTGTGTGTGTGTGTGTGTGTGTGTGTCCCCTAATCTGTTATTATGCAACTGTCTTTCAACTTTAACGTAATATGAGGATTAGCTACCTATGTTTAGATATAATCCTCTCTCTCTCTCTCTCTCTCTCTCTCTCTCTCTCTCTCTCTCTCTCTCTCTCTCTCTCTCTCTCTCTCTCTCTTTACCTGTCCTTACACAATACCTTTTAATCCAGGTGACACGTTAATCGCGATGTACCTGTCACCTCTCGCATCAGTGTTCATCTGGGCGCTAATGAGGCTGAGACAGGTAGGCAGGAGGCTGTGAGGGCGGGAAGGGGAAGGGGAAGGGTAATAAGGGAGTGGGGAGGGTGATTAGGGAAGAAGGAATGGGTAAGATCTCCATGGGTAAGATAAAGGGTGAGGGAGATGGTAGTATGTTAGGATATAGGGATTAGTGATTTTTTGGTAAGGTAAGGTGAGGACGGAAGGGGGGAAGGAAGAGGTGGGAAGGGTGATTAGGCAAAGGAGAATGGATAAAATCAAGAGTGAGGGGAGTGAAAGGGTTAAAAGATATGGGGATTAATGAGGAATGGGGGAAAAGGGGGATGATAGAATAGGATAAAGGGGAATAGAGAAGAAGATGGAAAGGAGAAAGAGGAGAGACAAGGACGACACGGTAAGAG
>NC_066517.1:22745039-22750039 GCF_024679095.1 Eriocheir sinensis | reverse complement strand
TCTTCCTTTATTTTCCTCCCCCTAGTTCTGATCCACTTCTTCTTTCCCTTCATTATCTTCTCCTTTTTCTTCACCATCCTCCTCCTCCTCACCATCACTATCATTATCTACCTCTACGTTTCTTTTTTTACACATTTTTCTTCCCTCTACTACTACTTCTTCATCATCACCTTCTTCATCATCATCTTCTTTTACTTCTACTTACCTTTTTATACCTTTTTTCCTTCCCTCATTTTGCTCCCCCTCCTCGCAAAAGCTCCCTCGATCAGCCTTTCTCAGGGGACGCAGCATCTCCCCGCCATGCCGGACGATCTAATAGAAGGTTGTTCGCTTTATTATTGGCGGGCCCGGTGCTTGGAGGAGCCGGGAGGGAGGAGGGAGAGGAAAGGGAGAAGGAAGGGGGAGAGGAGGGTACGGAGAGGGAGAAAGAAGATAGGTTAGAAGAATGAGTAAGGAGAAGGGTACTAGAAGGTGAAGGAAGGGTGGGCTAGGGAGAAGGAATGGGGGAGATTAGAAGAAGGGAGAAGGGAGGGTAATAGTAGAAGGAGAAAGAAGACGATAGGAAAAGGAGGAATAAGGAATGGGGAGAAGAGAGGGAAAGGAGGAAGGGAGGAGAAAAAAAGAAGGGAAAAGGGAAGATGAAAGGGGATTGGGAGAGGAGACAAAATAAAAAGGTGGATGGGAGAACATGAGGAAGAGAAGAAGAGAAGAAGAAGAAGGGAGAATAGAAGAAGAAACAAAGGAGATGAGAAAGAGAGAAGCAAGGGAGAGAAGAAGAGGAGAAGGAGAAGGAAGGACAAGAGAAAAAGATGATTAGAAAATGAGGAAGGAGAGAAAAAAAATACAGCATCAATAGAGAGAGAGAGAGAGAGAGAGAATGAAGAGGTTTATCCTATATGTAAATTGTCGTTGGTTAGGGGGCGCTGATTGCAGGGGAGGGGGATTTACCGGCGGGAAGGGGAGGGGAAGGGGAGGGAAGGGAAGGAAGGGGAGGGGAAGGGGAGGAAGGAAGGATGGGGATAGCTGGATAGATTTGGGTACGTCTACATTGGAAAGGGGAAGGGAGGGGAAGGGAAAGGATGAGATGATATGCATTTTAAGGGAAGGGGAAGGAAGGGGTTGAAGGGGGAATTACAGTGGGTTAGGAGAGGTAAGGGAAGGGTATAGAAGGGGAGGAAGGGAAGGGAAAGAGAAGAAGGGGATAGTTAGTTGGAAGAAGAGGAGAAGGGAAGGGAAAAAGAGGGGAAGGAAGGGGAAGGAGAAGGGAAAAGGAAGAAAGGGGAGATTGGGGAGAAGAAGAAGAGGGAATATGATGCTGGGGAGGAAGGGAGAAAATTGGGAGGGGAGGGTAAGGAAAGGGAAGGGAAGCTGGGGAGGGGAGGAAGAGATTTGATTTAGAGGGGAAGGGAGGGTGGGGAGGAAGGATTTGGAGGGGAGGGAGGAGGGGAGGGGTTTGTGGTTGGTGACTTGCTAAAGGAGGAGGAGGAGGAGGAGGAGGAGGAAGAGGAAGGGGATGGGGTCAGTAACCACAACATCCCTCCTCCTTTTCCTCTCCCTTTTCTTTCCTTCCTTCCTTCCTTCCTTCCTTTCCTATCCTTCCTTCTTTCCTATCCTTCCTTCTTTCCTTCCTTCCTTTCTTTCCTATCCTTCCTTCCTTCCTTCCTTCCTTCCTTCTTCCTTTCCTTCCTTCCTCCCTTCCTTTCTTCCTTTCTTCCTTCCTCCCTTCCTTTCTTTCTTCGTTCCTTTCTTTCCTTCTTTCCTTTCCTCTTCTCCTTCCTGTCTTTTTCTTCCTCCTCTTCTTTCTCTCTTTTCTTTACTCCCTTCCTTCCTTCCTTCCTTCTTTCCTTCCTATCCTTCCTTCCTTCCTTTCTTCTTTCTTTCCTTTCCTCTTCTCCTTCCTGTCCTTGTTCTTCCTCCTTCCTCTCCCTTTTCTTTCTTCCTTTCTTCCTTCCTTCCTTCCTTCCTTCCTCCCTCTTCCCTCCTATCTTCCTTTCTTCTTTCTTTCCTTTCCTCTTCTCCTATCTGTCCTTTTTCTTCCTCCTCTCCTTCCTCTCCCCTTCCCTTCCTTCCTTCCTTCATTTCCTCTCCTTCCTTTGTTAATTCCTTTTCATCCTTGCTTCCTGTCTTTCTTTTTCTTTCCTTTTTTTTCTTCATTCTTTCCTCTTCTTTCCTTCCTTGAATCTTTGCTTTTTGCCCTTCTTTTTCTCCACTTCCTTCCTTCCTTCCTTTCTTTCTTCCTTTCTTTCTTCCTTCCTTCCTTCCTTCCGTCCTTCCTTTCCTTCTTCCTTTCTTTCTTCCTTCCTTCCTTCCTTTCTTCCTGTCTTCCTTCCTTCCTTCCTTCCTTCCTTCCTTCCTTTCTTTCTTGCATAATTTTCCTTCCTATTTACTTTCTTACTTGTTTTCCTCTTCTTCCTTTTATTTTTTCCTCCTCCTCCTCCTCCTCCTCCTCTTCCTCTTCATCTTCCTCGCGTGCCATGTGCCGTTAAGAATGAGTAGAAGAAGAAAAACAGGAGGAGGTGGAGGAAGAGGAGGAGGAGGAAGAGGAGGAGAGGGCGTGCCTGTGGTCTGGTGGTAATGCTTAAAGAAGAGGAGGAGGAGGAGGAGGAAGAGGAGGAGGAGGAGGAGAATAAGGATGAACGCAATTTTTACTACTCTCTCTCTCTCTCTCTCTCTCTCTCTCTCTCTCTCTCTCTCTCTCTCTCTCTCTCTCTCTCTCTCTCTCATTCATTACTTTTTTCTAGGTGAGAGAAGAAAGCAAAGGAAAGGAGGAGGAGGAGGAGGAGGAGGAGGAGACTGTTTAGCATGAAGACTTTATACTATACGAGTGTGAGTGGAGATAAGAAGAGGAGGAGGAGGAAGAAGAAGGAGAGGAGGAGGAGGAGGAGGAGGCAAAAAGCTGATGGAGGAAGAAGTTAGGAGACAGGAGGAGGAGGGGAAGGAAGATTAAAGGAAAGGAAGGAGGGAAAAAATGAAGGGAAATGGAGATAGGAAGATGAGAAGAGGAGGAGGAGGAGGAGGAGAAGGAGATAAGAGGAGGAAAGATCAGAGGAAGAGAAAAAAAAGTAGTAATAAAAAGATGCAATGCGATAAGAGAGAGAGGGGTTAACAGATTCTTCACAGGTACACTCATAAATATTATTACTAAAAAAAAATATGTTGCTTCAGTTTTAACAAATACATTCTTCTTCTGCTCCTCCATTTTCCTTCTTCTTCTTCTTCTTCTTCTTCTTCTTCTTTCTTTTTTCGTTCTTTCTACTTCATTTCTTTTATTTTTTTACGTATTTTTCCTCTTTATCTTTTCTTCTTTGTTTTCCTTCTTTTTTCTCGCTATTTTCTTTCTTTTCTTTCATTCATTCTTTCTTTCTTTTGTTTGTTTTGTTTTTCTTCTTGTCTTCCTTTTCTTCTTTTTCATCTTCTTCATGGTTTATTTTTTCCTTCCTTCTTTCCTTCTACTCCTTTTTCTTCTTTCATTTCTATCTTTATCTTTTTTCTTCTTCCTTTCTCTTTTTTTCTTTCATTCATATTTTCTGCTTTTTCATTTTCTTGTTCCTCGTCTTCTTATTTCTCATCTTCTTCTTCTTCTTCTTCTTCTTCTTCTTCTTCTTCTTCTTCTTCTCTTCACACCTGGCCGCCCCACACACGGCGGCCAGGTAAGAGGCGGCCGTTGGGTAATTAGGCTCAGGTGTGATTACCTTAATGGGGAGAGAGAGAGAGAGAGAGAGAGAGACAGGTGACTTTAAAATCTCTTAGAAGAATTATTTCTCTCTCTCTCTCTCTCTCTCTCTCTCTCTCTCTCTCTCTCTCTCTCTCTCTCTCTCTCTCCTCTCCCCTCTCTCACCCCTTCCCTTCCTCCCCTTTCCTCTCCCTTCCCTTCTCTCCTCTTCCGTCTCCCCTCCTCCCCTCTCCTCCTCTCCACTCTCCCCTTCCCTTCTCCCCTCTTCCGTCTTTCCCTCTCCCTTCCCTTTCCTTCCTCCCCTTCCCTTCCCTTCTCCCCTCTTGCCCTTCCTCCCCTCCCTTCTTCCTTCTCCCCACCCTTCTCATTCCCCGCTCATCCCTTTTAAGCCTCTCCCCTCTTCATCTGTCCTCCTCCTCCTCCTTTTTCTCTCCCCTCTTCCCCCCTCTTCCCATTCTCTCCTCTCCTCCCTTCTCTCCCCTCTATCCTCACCACCTTCCTTACCTAATTTCCTCCATTCCTTTTTCTTCCTCCCCTTCTCTCTCCTTATCTCCCCTCTTTCCTTCTCTCTTCTTCCTCTTCCCTGATTCCCTCCTCTCCTCCCCTTTTCTCCCTCTTTCCTCACCTCTCTTTCTCCCCTTATATCCTTATCCTCCATGACATTGCCCGGGCTTCTTGTGGTCTGTTCTCCCCTCTCTCCCTCCTCCTCTCCCCTCTCTCCCTCCCTCCCTTCTCTCTCCCCTTCCTTCCTCTCTTTCCCTCGTTTCCTCCCTCGTATCTGTCATTTAGGTGCTTCATCGGGTATCTTCCTCCTCCTCCTCCTCCTCCTCCTCCTCCTCCTCCTCCTCTTCCTCCTCCTCTTCTCCCTTTCCTCCCTAAGGTTAATTATAGCCAGGTCTTATTTTCACCCGCTTTTCTCTCCCCTCCTCCTCCTCCTCCTCCTCCTCCTCCTCCTCTTCCTTATCGTAACAGTGTCATGTGGGATTTCTTTGGCGATTTATGAAGATTTTCTGTTGTAATTCCGAGGAAGGGAGAGGAGGAGGAGGAGGAGGAGGGGAAGGAGATTTGAGGTTTGTTTGGTCGGATCAGTGGAAGCTTTGCGTGTCTGTGTGTGTGTGTGTGTGTGTGTGTGTGTGTGTGTGTGTGTGTGTGTGTGTTCGTTTTAGTTTGCTTGATTTCATTTTCTTCGTTTTTCTTCTTCTACGTTCTTTCTTTTCTTCCTTTTCTCCTTTTTGCCTCTTTTTCTTGTATAGTTTTTCCTTTCCTCCTTCTTTTTCCTCCTCCTCCTCCTCCTCCTCCTCTTCTTCTTCTTCTTCTCCTACTTTCT
>NC_066517.1:22730039-22737539 GCF_024679095.1 Eriocheir sinensis | reverse complement strand
GAAGATAGGGCGAAATATGTAAGGAGAAAGAGAGAAGAAGATATAAAAGAGATAAATAGACATATGAATCGAAGTAAAAATAGGGAAATAAAAAGAAAAAGAGAGGGAGAAAAGGACACAGGGAAGAATGGAGGAGAGGAAGTGAGGGAGGAAAAGAAAAAGGAAGAAAGAGGGAAGAAAAAGAAGGGAGAAAGAAAAGAGAGGAAATAGAGAAATATGAGTGGAAGAAAAGAAAGGGGAAGAAGAAAAGGGAAGAGAGGAAATAAATATGGAAAGAGGAAGAAAAGATAAACTAGAAAATAATGAAAGTAAGAAAATAGAAACAAAGCAGCAAAAAGTAAAAATAAAAAGGAAGAAAAATAGATAGACATGAATAAGGTTGAGAGAAGAGAGTGTGACAGCAGGCGTGGAGAGAGAGAGAGAGAGAGAAAGCTATGCCGAGGAGATGCGGGTTGAGCGCTGAGGGCGTGATGAACTGAAGTGCCGCTGATACCCTTGTGTGTGTGTGTGTGTGTGTGTGTGTGTGTGTGTGTGTGTGATGGGGCTGGTTCTGTCTTCTTGTCTGTGTATATCTGTCTATCTGTCTGTCTCTCTCTTTATCTCGTCTTCTTCTTCTTCTTCTTTTTCTTCCATGTATTTTATTTATTTTTCATTATTTATAGTTTTTCTTTTTTTCCTTCCTTCATTCTTTATTTCTTTTTCTTTCTTTTCTTTTAATTTCGTCTTCTCTCACTATTTCCTTCTCTCTCTCTCTCTCTCTCTCTCTCTCTCTCTCTCTCTCTCTCTCTCTCTCTCTCTCTCTCTCGGGACGTTAGCCTAAGGGAATGGATGACTTGAAATAACTTAGAGGAATTGTTACGTTTGTGGTTTCATGTTTCTTTCATGTATAATTTATCTTTTGAAGTGTTTTATTCTCTTAACTATTTATATATGTTTTTTTTAATATGTTTGCTTGTATGGCTTTGTTTATTTATGTCTATGCTTCCTATTTCTGCTTTTTTCTTTTTCTTTTATTTTCTACTTCTGTTTTCTATTTCTTCTATTTTTTTATTCTCTTTCTATTCCTTTTTTTCTATTTCTTCCATTTTCTATTTCTGTTTTTCTAATCTGTTTTCTATTTCAATTTTTCGTTTTTCTAATTTTATCTATCTTTTATTTTCCATTTCTATTTTTTTTTTAATATCTATGTATCTTTGTGTATCTGTCTTTATCCCTGTCTATTTTTTTTTACAGCAAAGGAGACAGTTCAAGGGCAAAAAAAAAAAAGGAAACAATAATAAAAAAAAGCCCGCTACTCACTGCTCCTAATATAGATAGATTTATTTATCCATTTATATATTTTAACTATTTCTCGCCGCATCAGTTAAAAATATACCACCAAAAAACAATCGTCTGTCTTTTTTGGGCGTCAAGATATTTATGTTAAGAGCGAGACGCAATACATTCCTCCTGTCAAACGGGTTCACATTTCCGCCTCAGTGAGTTTCCAGATGTCTCGTGTGTGCGTGTGTGTCTGCGGGAGTGCGTGTGTGTCTGCGTGTGTGAGTGTGTGTCTGCGTGTGTGAGTGTGTGTCTGCGTGTGTTTTATCTCGCCTCGGGGAATTGACAAGCACTACACGGTTGCAAACAGATCGTGGGAAGCAAGAATCGGTTCGTGGTTAATTTATTCTCTGGTGTTTGAGTGAGATTTTCATGTATTATTACTTGTTATTTATATTTGCTGTTATTGTTTTTGTTTTCCTGCGTCCTTGAGGATTTTTCTTTTCTTGATTATTCCTTCAGTTTTACGGGATCACAATAAATTAATCTTCTGTGTCTTTTAAATTCTTTCTCATATATATATACAGAGAGAGAGAGAGAGAAGGATACTGAGGGTGTTTTTTGTGTTGACGCCGCGGCCTTGTGTGTTGAGTGACAGGGTGTTGCGAGGTGTTGCCTGACGCTCCTCCTGCTACGCTTGTTCGCCTTTGTGTGTTGTGTGTGTTGTGTTGCGAGGTGTTTCGTGTTCCTAGTGTTTTTGTTGTTTTGCGTTTTGTTCTGCGTTTTCTTTTTCTTTTTTTCTTTTTTTCTCGTTTTTTCTTTTTCTTTTTTCTTCATTGTCATCATTTTTATCTTGGTCTTTTTTTTTTTGCTTTTGTTTATTGTTATTGTTATTGTTCTTCTTCTTCTTCTTCTTCTTCTTCTTCTTCGCATTCTTCTTCTATTCTTATTCTTATTGTTAACTATTACTACTACTACTACTACTGCTACAACAACAACAACAACAACAACAACAACAACAACAACAGTACTAACACCAAACAACACCTGCCGAGCCAACACCTACATCTTGACAGGTATTGGACAGGTTGCTAAGTATTGGCAGGTGTGTTCAGGTGAGTCAGGGCGGCCTATTTAGATCACACACCTGTTCTTTTACTCCTCATGCGTGCGTGTGTGTGTGTGTGTGTAGTATGAGGAAAAAAGGAGGAAAAGGAGAGAAAAATAGAAAGGAAAATAAAGATGGAAGAAAGAAAAAGAGGGAAGGAGAAAGGAAGAAAAAAAAGAAAAAGAAGTAGAAAAGTGTGTATGTATGTTTTTAAGAATAGAAAGTGTGGTAATTGTGGTATTCATAAGTATAATAGTAGTAGTAGTAGTAGTAGTAGTAGTAGTAGAGATCTTGTATCTTCTTCATCACTTCATCATCTTCTTCATCAACTTCTTCTTCTTCTTCTTCTTCTTCTTCTTCTTCTTCTTGCTGACCTATAAGGAAGAGAGAGAGAGGAATATTAATTAAAGTGTGTTGAGAGAGAGAGGGGTGAAGGGGGAAAGCAGGTGGAGGAGGTAGAAAAGAACAAGAAAAAAGATGAAAGAGGAAGAGGAGGAGGAAAGGGAGAGAAAAAAAGAAATCAGACGAGACGGAGAAGGAAGGAGGAAAAGAAGAAAAATAGTGGAGGAGGAGGAGGAGGAGGAGGAAGAAGGAGAGTGAAGCTACGTGTCACCATTCACTGTCAACACACACACGCACACACACGCACACACACACACACACACGTATAAATAACCTGACCAGCTGTTCTTGTGAGTTCAGGGTAACGAGGAACACTTCTTGCCCCTCCACCTGTCTTGAGAGAGAGAGAGAGAGAGAGAGAGAGTCCTTCACGCCCTTACAATATCAGGCCCCCATTTAAGGCTCCCTAAAGTCCATTCGTGGGCGTGCGTGGGCGTGGGCGTACGTGAGAGACTCTAGGGGGCGGGGGGTGGGGGGGAGTGGATGTGGGTGGATGGGTGAAAGGGTTTGGTGATGGTGATGGTGGTGGTTGTGGTAATGGTGGTGGTGATGGTGGTGGTTGTGGTGGTGGTGGTGGTGGTTGTGTTGTTGTTGTTGTTGTTGTTATTGTTCTTCTTCTTCTTCTTCTTCTTCAGTTGCGTGTATGAAAAAAATATATTGAAAAAAAGGGAAAAAAATAACATAACCAGCATTTTTTTGGCTTAATGTGAATATAGAATTTGATATATATATTTTTTTCTGTTCTGACACACACACACACACACACACACACACACACACACACACACACCTGTCCGTACCTGTCGCTTAATGAGGGAGAAATTAATTACGGTGATACACAGGTGTGCTCTCTCTCTCTCTCTCTCTCTCTCTCTCTCTCTCTCTCTCTCTCTTTCTCTCTCTCAGTGCTTAAGAAATAATGGTCCGTCAGAGAGAGAGAGAGAGAGAGAGAAATGAGAGCGCCACGCCCATCCATCTATATTCTAGTACACACCCCATATTCTCTCTCTCTCTCTCTCTCTCTCTCTCTCTCTCTCTCTCTCTCTCTCTCTCTCACCTTTCCTCCCTCCCATTTCCCTCTTTTCTTCTTCCTTCCTCCCTTTCTCTTTTTTCTCTTTCAGTTCCTCTCCTTCCCTTCCTTCCCTTCCTCCTCCCTCTCTCTCTCCTCTTCTTTCCCTCCTCCCTTCTCTCCTCTCTTCCCTTCTTCCCTCCTCCTCCATTCTTCCTTTTCCCCTTCTCTCCTTTCCCTCCCGTTTCCTCTCCCTCCCTTCCTCCCTTCTTCCTCTTCTTCCCCTCCTCCCTTTTTCCTCTTCTTCCCCTTCTCCTTCCCTCCCTTCTCTTTCCCTCCCTTCTTCCTCTTCTTCCTCTTCTTCCCTCCTTCCTCCTCTTCTTCCCTCCTTCCTCCTTCCCTCCCGTTTCCTCTCCTTCCCTTCCTTCCTCCCTTCTTCCCCTCTTCCCTTCTTCCTCTTCTTCCTCTTCCTCCTTCCCTCCCTTCTCTTTCCCTCCCTCCCTCCCTCCATGATAACTTTATAAGCCTCTCCAGGTAACGTCTCCTCCATCTTATTGGTGAAGGCGGCCCCTGTTATCTCCTTCCCTCCCTCCTTCAATCATCTCTCTCCCTCCCTCCCTCCTCTCTTTCTCCCTCCTTCTCTCTTCTCTCTTACCCTTCTCTTCATTCCTTCCTTCCTACGATCATTTTTCTCTCTCTTCTCTCTCTCTTATGTCCTTCCCTCCCTCCTTCAATCATCTCTCTCCCTCCCTCCCTCCTTCTCTTTCTCCCTCCTTCTCTCTTCTCTCTTACATTCTCTCCATTCCTTCCTTCCTTCGATCATTTCTCTCTTCCTCTTTTCTCTCCCTCTGTCTCTTCTCTCTCTTTCTCTCCCATTTCCTTCAACTCCTGTATTTTTTTCCTCTCTTCTCTTGTCTCTTCTTCCTTCCTTCCTTCCTTTCCTCTCTTCTCCCCTTCCTTCCTTCTTCCCTCTTTCTCTCTCCTCCTGTTTCCTCTCCTTTGCTTTTTTCTTCCTTCCTCTCTTTGCATTTTCCTCTTCTCTTCCTTCCTTCTTTCTTCTCTCTTCTTTCCCGTTTTATCTTCTTTCCCTCCTCCTCCTCCTCCTTCTTCCTTCTCTCCATTCCTTCTAGTCTCCTCCTTCAGTCATCTCTTCTTCCCTCCTTCTCTTCTCTCCTCTCCTCCTCTCTTGTCTGGTCTCCTTCATCTTCTTCCCCTCCCTCTCCTCCCTCCTTCTTGCGTTCCTTCCTTCAATCATGTTTGCCTCCTCCTCCTCCTCCTCCTCCTCCCCAACCGCCTCTCCGTAATCAGAAAATTCCTCCTCCTACTCTTCTTCCTTCTCCTCCTCCTCCTTCTTCTCCTCTTTCTCCTCCTTCTTTCTCTTCTCCTTTTCCTCCTTCTTATCGTACTTATCTGGCGTTATATTATTCTCTCTCTCTCTCTCTCTCTCTCTCTCTCTCTCTCTCTCTCTCTCTCTCTCTCTCTCTCTCTCTCTCTCTCTCTCTCTCTCTCTCTCTCTCTCTCTCTCTCGTTTACATTTTTTTCACAAGCATTATTATTATTTTTATTATATTTTATTTATTTATTTATTATTTTGTTTTTTCATCTTTTGTGAATTTCATGTATATATATATTTTTTTTCATTTATTTTATTTTCCATTTTTTTTAGCTTTTTCTTTTATTTTATTTTATTGTTTTCTTTTTTTTCTTCATTTTTCTTTTCTATTTTTTTTCTTAATTTTTCTTTTCTTGTTTTTTTTATTTCTTTTCTTTATTTTTCTTTATTATTTTCCTTTTTAATTTCTTTTTCACTTGTATATATTTTTTCCATTTTTCATTTCCATCATTTTTTATTTTCCTCGCTTTATTTTCCTCTCTTCTACTTTTTTCTACTTTTTTCTACTTTTTTTCTCTCTATTTTCATCTTTTTCATATTCGTCAGTTATTTTTTTATTTTTGTCACATTTTCTTTCGTTCTTTTCTCCGTTTTCTTTTTCTCTCTCTCTCTTCGTCTCTTGTGTGTGTGTGTGTGTGTGTGTGTGTGTGTGTGTGTGTGTGTGTGTGTGTGTGTGTGTGTGTGTGTGTGTGTTAATTCTCTCTCATATGCATACTTTTTTTTTTCCTTCTCATGTCTGTCATCTTTTTCCTCCCTTTCCTGTTTGACCGGTTACATTCTCTCTCTCTCTCTCTCTCTCTCTCTCTCTCTCTCTCTCTCTCTCTCTCTCTCTCTCTCTCTCTCTCTCTCTCTCTCTATTTGGTGTGTTTTTAGCTCTAAGTTCAATAATAATAATAATAATAATAATAATAATAATAATAATAATAATAATAAAAACAATAATAATAATAATAATACGACTTCTAACTTTTACTTTGCTACTACTACTACTACTACTACAACTACTACTACTACTACTACTACTACTGCCACTACTACCCAACTCATCTCCAATCCTCTCTCTCCCTCTTCTTTCTCCTCCTTTCCTTCTCCTCATGTGTTTTTTCCTCTTCCCTACCCCATCTTCTCTCCTCTGCCTCCTCCTCTCCTCTTTCCTTTCTTTCCTTATCTCCCTTTCATTATTCTCCTTCTTTACATCTCTACTACTACTACTACTACTACTACTACTACTACTACTGCTACTACTGCTACTTATCGTCATTGCAAGGACAAGGAAGGGCGTGGCGTGTACTAAAGATATATATAAATTCGTTCAGCTTATGGTAATGTGTATGAATCTTATGTAAATTTATGCAAATCCACGTATTCTGAGGCAGGGTAATCTCTCTCTCTCTCTCTCTCTCTCTCTCTCTCTCTCTCTCTCTCTCTCTCTCTCTCTCTCTCTCTCTCTCTCTCTCTCTCACACACACACAAGCCTTGATGTTATCCCCTGATGTTAGAATTTTCCTCCTCCTCCTCCTCCTCCTCCTCTTCTTCTTCTTCTTCTTTTTCTTCTTTTTCTTCCTCCTCCTCCTCCTCCTCTTCTCCTCCTCCTCCAAAAATCTGGTCCTGAATTTGGAGGTAAGAACGTACACTTCAGAAGGATTTTATCTCCACGGAGGAGGAGGAGGAGGAGGAGGAGGAGGAGGCGCCTTAGGTCAGGGTCGTGGGGTGTTTTCCTCCTCCTCCTCCTCCTCCTCCTCCATCTTCTTTTGCTTGGAAGTGTTAGCATAGAGGAAGAAGGGAGGAGGGAGGGATGTAATCTCTCTCTCTCTCTCTCTCTCTCTCTCTCTCTCTCTCTCTCTCTCTCTCTCGACTGTGCATTATTTGTATTTGCTCCTTCATCTCTCCTCCTCCTCCTCCTCCTCCTCCTCCTCCTCCTCTTGCGTTTCTCTCCTTATCTGCTCTTCCCTCCCTCCCTCCCTCCCTCCATCTCTCCCTCCATCTACTTTGCTGTCTTGAATACCAGGTAGCATCCTTCTCTCCTTCCCTCCCTCCTTCCTTCCTTCCTTCCTTCCTTCCTTTCTTTCTTTCTTTCTTTCTTTCTTTTTTCATTTCTTCCTTTATTTTTCACTTGTTTTCCTTCCTCTCTCTTCTTTCCTTCCTTCCTTTCTTCCTTCCTTCCTTCCTTCCTTCGTTTCTTCCTACCTTCCTTCTCTCCTTTCCTCCCTTTCTTTACTCTCTCTCTCTCTCTCTCTCTCTCTCTCTCTCTCTCTCTCTCTCATATTAATTTTTCAACCGGAAATTCTTTGACGTTTTTCATAAAGTAATCGAAGAGAGAAAAGGAGA